>NW_010391601.1:50701-53239 GCF_000710305.1 Buceros rhinoceros silvestris | reverse complement strand
CCATTCCCCACCACTCTCCGGGCCCGGCCATGCAGACAGTTTTTCATCCGGTGGAGAGGACACTCTCCGCTGGATGATCCAAGCCATCGGCAGCCAGTTTCTGCGGGAGAATGATGTGGGAAACGGTGTCAAAAGCCTTGCTAAAGTCCAAGCAGACAAGTGGGCATTTCTAGAGGGGTGGAACCAAGCGTCAGATTCTAGTCTCTTTCTTAGAGAGCCAGTTCAGTAGTCTTTGCTGAATATAAAAATACAGAGATAGTTGGTAAGAAAAAAAAAAAAGGAGGGAGATGCAGAATTCGAGAACAACACCTGGAAGTCTGTGTTTACTGGTGTGGATTACAATCTCTGGTTTCTAATACGTACGTGTAGATCTGTCCCATGGGGCTGAATTTTCCCTTTCCCTTACCCTCTTCCCAAAGCTAACAGGAAGGCTGCTAGCTAAACTTGCCCGGTTGTAGGCAAATCCAAAGCAACGTGCAGAATCTGAGTATGGAAACTGGTTTTAGATAGGAGCAGAATGACAGGTTTGACAAAGCATCCAAGAGCTGCTAAACCAGAATCCTTCACAAAATTTCTTTTAAACTCCGTATCCATTCCAAAGCACTTCTCTAGAACCTGCTTCTGCCAACGCAGCTTTGCGGTGTAAACCAGCGTAAACCAGTGCTGCTCGTGGTGTTTGTTTTTCCTTACTCAGTGACTCGGAACGACCCACTGAATCAGAATTAGTGCCCGGCGCTGCATGCCTTCAGTGTGCAGAAGAAATCTAGGCAAGGCAGATGCTTCTACCTCATTCTCCCAAAGCAGGTTCTGAGCCCGTAAAGGAATAGAGGCAACACAGAATGATAAAGCACACTTTTCCTCCACTCTTGCTCAGGCAGCTAATGGCAGGAACAGATTTAACGGCCGCTGCTCCGTCAGTAGCACCCGGGCAGCGAAAGCTCAAACAGCAGCTTCTTTGTGTGTGACTGAAAGTCTCCCCCACCCCTCACCGTGGCGAGGGGTCACCGATTGCATAGTCTTTGCTCCACTGCACACCCCCGGCTATTGTGGAGTCCGCTCGGGGAGCAGCAGACCGAATGTGCTGGGCAGCCCTGTAACCGCATCTCCGTAACTAGTGCCTCAATTCAGGTTCTCTGAAAACGCGAAGGGCTAAGATGCTCAATACGTGTAGAGCACCTGCCCGCATACAGCAGGTTGGGCGAAGGCTGTCGGAGAATGTTGTGGCAGGAGCGTATGACTTACACCGGCACCTCTTGAAATATGATCATCTTTGTTACCACTCCCTAATCCTCGTAACGGGATTTGCATGGTACAGGAAGATTTACAATGTCATGGATTACGATTTCATAATCCAGGCCAAGGGGAAGAAACTTCAGATATTTACCGTTTTTTTTCTGCATTTCAACCTTTTTTACCCCCAGTCTGGAAACACAGCACTGGGGAGGCTGCCAGAGCATGTTTACATACAAAATATGGTATCAACGTATTGCCTGTGGGCTTTGTTTCGCCAGCATTTCCAAGCGTACTTAACTTTATTCTCTACCTGCGTCTCTCTCTTGTGACCACAGTGCTTGGCGTTATTCAAAAGAGCAAAGAAAGTGTGTGAATAGAAGTTGCATATGAAACAAAAGGGACATTTTTGGAGCAAACTACTATTAAATGGCTGTGACTTTATCCTGTGTAAATTACATTAGGAAAAAAGAGAGAGAAGATGTTTAAGAATCCATATTAAGGAACCAAACTACTTCACAGTCGTGTAGTCAGAGTCATATTTCTTCAATTTGAACTGCTCAACAGAATAGACAACTGCACTGCACAACAGAACCGAGAAACTTGTGACTGAAGACAATTTTTCAAAAGCTTTTTCTATCTGGAAAGTCTAAACCATCTGAAACTATACACTGTGCTCCTGGGATCCTCAGCCCAGCCTGGTACATGTCAGTGCCGAGAACGACGCTCCCAAAGGCACAGCCCCAAATACTCCCTTACACCTCGTCCTCCCAAACATTTTTGATTCAATTAACGAAGAGAACTGTTTGTAGCAAGCAGTCTAAAAGCAGCCAGCGGCTTTTCCATAAGGCTTTAAGACGTCAGCGATGAGGGGGTTCTCACAAAGCGGTCGCTTCCCCACACCACCCACCAGCGAAAGACGACGCTGCAGCAGGGGTAGGTGTGATGGGAAGAGGTACAGACACCTCACGCTTCGCGGAAGGGCCTCGTTAATGCCAGCCATCTCCTTGGACCTTTATTACCCTCTCAGCTGAAGGGTGAATCTAGGCTCTATTTAAATAATTAAGAACTTAGAATGATTGAAACAGACATAAATCAGAAAATGTGAGTGCACGCTCAGTCTCTTTAAAAGGTTCGTCAAAGGATGGCCATAGCCCCCGTACCATAACCCTGAACTAACTCAACTGACGGAGACATTTTTCACGTGGGCAGAGCCCAGGGGACCCCACGCAGGGCTCTCCCCGAAGGTGAGGTTAGATTTAAGCTGGAGAGAGATGGCAAGCCCAGATCTGCAGCTGAGGAGGGGCT
>NW_010391601.1:39692-50594 GCF_000710305.1 Buceros rhinoceros silvestris | reverse complement strand
AAGAGTGGGCTGTCATCTGGACAGGGGCAGATTCGGGTTGTTTGGGATTTTTTTTATCTAAGGGTTTAGTTTGTTTTTAACAAAAGACTGCCTGAAACTAGGGTTAGGCTTATGTTACACAGGTAATTTTTAGTCCCCTTCATTCCTCCTCTGTTTTCTTTGCTTTAGCATTCAAGCAGCATTTTTCCACCTGTCCAAAAGGCGAAGGATCTAAAATTTCACATTCTCCTCCACTTCCTTGCATCGCATCAGCAGACTGATCAGGTGGGCTGTTCCCTTTCCTCCGATGTTTAGTCCCTGTCATGCAGGCTAGTTGCTCGGTCGGCAGCTCGAAGGGATGGTTGACAGCAGGGCGGTCCAGCCAGAATCGTAGCGCTGTTGGTACCAATACTGCGAGTGACTGTTTTCAGCAAAGGACGGAGCAAATCCAGCCTCTGCCATCAGGGCAACTCTCCCGTGTGGAGAAAGGATGAATCAAATATATTTGAGGTAGGATATATTTACGCACCTACAGAAGTGCCTCCAACACAGGACGAAGTCTGCTACAGACCGCTGGGATCCAACTGAGAGAACTCCAATCAGATAATGTTAAAAAACCCCAGTAAAATACTTAGAGGCTTAGAAAACCTCTGGATTTTCAGAGTTACTTTCGCTGCTAGTGTCCAAAATGTAAACACAGATAAAAGTACTTGTAAGCACCTTACAGGCAAACCAGCATTCAAAGAAAGCATCCACAAGTAATTCAGACTTCTCTGTCTGTTACTGTCTGTGTCTCTACAGGGGAAAAATATCTGGACTTAGAGCAAGTGATTGTAAAGATAAACTACAAAAGAAATCCTGTCCCCTTTTGGAGGAAAGTTTTCACCTTTGACCGCATCTTTACCATGAAAATATTTGATCTCTAGGAGTTCCCAGTGAGAAAACCCATGAGGACAGGTGGCGTTCTGATCAGGAGGTAAAACAAACCCTCAAAAGCAACTATTGGACACATGATGTGTTTTAAATATCTCCAAGATATTTGGTGTCACAGCAGTGGTGTTGTTGAGCATGTAGCAGACGCTGGGTGTACGTGCCCAGGTGAGTTACTCGTGTACAAAAGCCCTTCTTGTGAGGGGCTGAACATCTGAGGGTGGTCAGCCCACCCAAACCAGCTCTGCTCTGCGTTCAGGAGAACTAACACACCCAGGAGAGCAGAAACTTGAAGCGTGCCAGAAAAAAGGATGAAATTGTTTGTTTGATCTCAAAATAGCAATGTGACAGCTGCAGGAGAATTCAGAAATCAGAAATGAAAAGAGCATTGGTACATGTTTTCGTCGCTGTTTAAGGGACCCAGTGCTCACTGCCCGGATTTCCAAAGGCCTGGTAAGAGGAAGAGCAGAACTGAAGTGTGAGCAGAGGAAGAGTGTGAAATTTAGTCTATTACAGGATAATAGGGACCAACAGAAGACAGTCGTACTTCTGGTTGTGACATGTGCAGTGTACGTGATTGGCGTCAGTGTGCATTAGATCAGAGCCCAGACCAGCCGCTCCATTTTGATGGATGTCACAAAAATACGAGCATTCCTTTGTTCGGCTCCACTTTCCCTAAATTGTGACTGCCCCAGCAGAACGAGGAACAATACTGACTATCGCGAGCAGCCAAAACCAACTTAGAAGGCAGAGAAATAGATAAAGCTCAGAAGGTGCGTTCAGGACCGGGTTCCCTGACATCGCTTTTCTTGCAAAATCAGTTTTACATTTCCAGCCCAGATGGGAGGCAGTGTCCATCACGCTGCATTTTTCAGAAATTACTTTCATAGTTACCTGGGATGAATTTGGTAAGTCGTTGCAGCAAAAGAGGTACTGTTTTACTTTTGTTTCTCTATCTAGAGAGCTGGAGAGACTCGCACGATGATTTTGACAACACACAGGCTGGGAATATTTCAGGAGTTCAATATAGTTCCAAAGATTTATTGCAGCAGTTCAGTTAAATCTTTGTGGAGGGTCTAAAACCACAGAATTTCTTCATGTTTTTATATTGAAAAGAGAGTTGCTGTCTCTTGCTGTCAACTTCTAACGAAAACACTTTGCAGGAGAGGATACCAGACAGCTTGGGAAAATTATGTGCTCAGAGACGATCCAGCTACCCCAAAGGCTTCTCCCAGAGGTCTAAGGAATGTCGGAAGGAGGAAAAACTTTCCCTGCCCAAACAATACACGTAAACAATGGCAAAAGGTAACTGAGCAGCCAAACCATTTTTAAAGCAGGTGAACTAAACTCTATGTTGTGAATCAAAGAAGTCGTTAAGCAGCACTAGGCCAGTGTTTCGTTTTTGTCCGGCTTGTAGCGAGTTTTCTCCACTTAGCTTTTTTGTTGTTGACAGATTTTTGCCTCATTTTCAGTTCATTTCACTGCACAAAACTACCGTCAAAATGGAAATACCCTTCAGTAAAACTGCAAATTCTCCTGATAAATATTAATTCCCGCTTCTTTAAAAGGTGCTTGTTTGAGGTATTATGAGTAGTAGCTATGTGTGTTAAATCTCCCATTCTTTGTACCAGCTTCTTTAAAAAAAAAATAAATAAATCAGCCAATGAAAAGTGCCTAGACCGACGCCGTCTCCCTCGGTTAATCCAAGGCCAGCAGAGGGATAATTTGATTAAACTGAGACCCTAATTTATTTAGCTTTAGTTCTGGATCAACCTCTTCTTAATAGAGTGCTGTCGTCTCCAATTGTTTGATGAAAATTAAAGTGACATAAATACCATGGGACTTTTTCAATCTGATTAGTCAGCTAACTTGCATCAATACTACCCCAGCCATCAGGCGCTGGCGTCCTTCCTTTCACCAGCCTTACTAACAACTGACAAGTTCTCCTTGAAGACCGGGCACCCACGCTGCCACTCAGACCCCCACACTTAACCCATCATCCGGCCTCAATGGCTCGTGTTTGACAAGGTGCCCACACCTTTTTCCATTGCTGTTCATCAGACAAAGCTAAATATTGTTTTATTAGCAATCAATAGCCTGTTAATCCCAAACGATTTCACAAATCCACTGAGCTCTCAAGCTGATTATAAACGTTTGGGGTTGTTTTTTTTTTAAGCTGCTAAATTTCTCTTCTCCTCCCAACCCTTCTGCTCCGATATGGGACATTGTGGCCGGTAAGCAAAGCCACAAAAGCAAAAGGGCTCTGTTGTCTTTCACGCTGCCTTTAACTGGACGTTCCCAAACGTCAAAGTTTCGCAGTTTAAACGTGAACAAACCTGTGCCACCAAACCCTCAGCAGATTTACTAGCTCCTCTACTTTCAATCCCTCAGTTTGAAATTTAAGAGAGCTTCCGAGTCTTCCATTTTCTTTTTACAGCGGTATGGTAAATTCTTGCTTAGTCTATAGGCTGGGGGAATGAGGAGCGGGAGAGAGAAGGAAGATTCTTTGATTTACAACGTATAAAACACTAAGAAAGCTGGCTGTTGCGCTACTGAATGATGCACCAGTCGTATCCCAGGCACAGGCACACCCAAGGGACGATCCCTGTGTTCACACATGGGGCCATGGATATATCTTCCATGAGGCACAAGGGGAACAGCATCACAAACACGCTTCCTCTTGGATTTACCCATCCTCGCCTACGCCTGCTGCCTCCTGCCTTTGCCCTGGAGACATCAATCTCGGTAGCTGGTAAGACAGTGGTAGTTCACTGAAGGGACGCAGTATAGATCACCAGATCAGGGCAGGCAGGCGCACGCTGAGTGCACAGAGCTCCCAGGATCGAGACGCTGCCTTGCAAGGCCTGGTGAGCTGCCTTTGCAGGTCTGGGTTGGACTTGACTCTTCAGTACAAGGCAGTTAACTCCAGTAATGAAGTTCTTGTGGTCACTGACAGAGTTAACTAAAAACCCACACGTTTTATGCTTTCCGTGCGAGGACTTGACGTACAAATTGTCTGTTAAGTGGAAGGGGAAAAGTTATTTCAGCTGATATGTCCCTCTGGGATGTCTCTGAAAACAAAACATCCGTTTCCTAAGCCATAACTTTGCCAACACAGGACCAGTTCTGAAAGAGGCTGCAAATGGAAACCTCCAGAGGCAACCTTTCAAACCAGCACTTCCCAAAAGCCGGCACAATTACCGTGAACGTACCTGCTCTGGCTGTACTGTTAAAATAGCTCCAAAGGTGACCGTTCGGTGTGTGGCTTGAATGGCTGTCTCATGTAAGTTCAGGTCTTTCTTGGGCTTATCTCAACCTCTTCTTTCAACAAATTTCTCTGTTAGGGGAAATATCCTATCAAAAATATTCCTCAAGTTACAGTGACTTTTTGTTACGCTTTGGCTGTTGTGATTGCAGGTGATGACAGTGGCCCGACAACTTTGAAGAATGTATTTCAATTTTTTATTCTTCACAATAAGAATTAACAAGAAACAATATTAAAATCAGTACTCAATGTATTAAGTATTTACTATAGATCTTGCTATGCTTACCGTAGTAAGTACTGACTGTAGTTCTCAATTCCCCACAAATCCTGTATTTCTAGGGCCAGTGACGGTAACTTCAGAAAGTGATTGCTGACTGAAGATTTGAGCAACTCTACCGCTCTTGAATCCTGAGGTACAGCAATACACACTTGGTGTCAAACTGCTTACAAGGTCTCAGTGTATGCTTAAGCTGGCTTGTCCTAAAATTAGGAGTAATCCCTCTAATGTTTCACTTGGTGCTAGGGGTCACCTGCCTCTGCACACTGAGTGTAGTGTTACTTGGTGCTCATGCACTGGTACGAGATTTAGTCACCCAACTTGTCTACTGGAACGCCAAATCACACAGCTGGGAGCTGAGGCGGACGCTCAGCAGCTGCTGTCCAATGAGCAGGAAGGAGATTTTCTGATTTGCTCAAGTTCTCCAGTCCCCTGGTTCGTTTCTTTGGCAACATTCGGAGCACACTGCAGGCAGCGGTTAGGCAGTTTGCTACCGGCTGATCAGTTTGATACTGGCTGATTTCTTGACTGTGGGTTTGGGTAGGTATGTCCTGATTCCTTCAAAGGCCATATCATCTGTATACAGAAGTTTTGTCTTCTGAACTTAAAAAACCCCAGAACTGAATAACATGACACTCAGAGAAGCTTGAGACCAACTCTAGGCCCAAATCCAGGGTAGAATTTGAGCCAGCAGGGAACATAATTCCCAAGCAGATTCATCTAGATATACAATAATTCAATAAAATTAAAATTGAGTCTCAGTGGTTTTAATGATAGTGGCTTATTTTGGCTTTCAGTTTCCATGCTGACAGTAAATAATTCTTCCATTAATATTATCACTGTTCTCCCCTAGAAGAAATCTGTGTTTACAAAACCGTGAAAGATTGTCTTAAAAAAAAAAGAGAATTACCCCTTGTATGTTACCATTACAGTAAATGAGATGCAACTGTATTGAACTAATACTTTGCTGTTTTATCCCAAATCTCTCCTCCCCAGCAGCTCTCCTGTTTATCCCTTATCAGCCACACTGGATGAAGGTCTGTGTTGGGTTTCCTGTGTCCCGCTTTCACTGCCCACCTACTTTGTCTCTGTTGGTAGGAACTGGTCTGTCTGTCTTCTAGGAACCAACTCACTTCGAAGAGATGTGACCTCATTTTTCTCATGCTCAGGAACCACGTTATTTCTAAACCAGCAGGTGGATGGAGCTGCCGTGCAGGTGCAGAGCTGGGCAGGCAGGACAGATCGCAGCTATCACTGCTCAAGCAGCCTGCGAGCCTGCTCTGCTGCAAGCTGGATGAGGGGAAGGGGCTGCTGGCCCGCCCACCCAGCCGTCACCTAGGGACCCACTCTGCTACCCAGCGGTTCATGTCCCTGGCCAGGTCTGCCCAAGCCCTTCGAATTAGCCCCTGGCTAATGTCACTGCACCTGATGACACAGCCAGTGCATTGGCTGAACCCTGCGGGCTGTCGCTGCCAGCTCTGGCAGTGGCCACATGAAGGCTGCGTGGACATCTCTGTGTGGTGCATCCTGCTTTTCAGAGCCTTCAGCCTGGGCCCTTGCTTTCTGCTTTCCAGACTGTTGAACCCAGCATTTGGGGTGGCGAGAAGAAACAACTGGTCAACTTCCCATCTGCGTTGGGAGCTTTCTGCCACTGGATGTGTTGGCAGCGACGGCTTTGGAATCCCAACAGCGATGAAATGGTCAGAATCCCTAAAGCCTCTCCACAAGGCTTCACTGGAGCCTGAGTTGGCTGCCTCTAAGAGCACAGCATCCTGCAAGACTTCCAAAATGTTTAGGCAACGAGCGCGGAGTTGGAAAAACCACTCCAAGGAGTTTCCTCTCTCTGCTTTTTCTGTGTGTTTTGGGAGAAACTGAGCAGAATCTGCCCAGACCAGGCACAGTTAATTTGGTTATATGCTCCTCTAAGGAGCCGGGCACAGGAAACATTTGTTCTTTTTGTTTAACACTCACCGTACAAAACCAGATGCTTCCTCTGTCCCGGGGGTGCGTTTCCAGAGCCTTTCCCTCTCCACACACGGTGGTTCTCCCGCGGACACAGGAGGGCAGTGCAGTTCCAGTTTGGATTCAAACATCCTGGAAGCAGATGGTCTGCCACCTAGAGCCAGCTCAGCCCGAGGCCAAGCAGAGCCACCACTGCTCAGTTCAAGGCCAGTTTCTACCCTTCCCTTCGTTATGACGCTTGGCAACCCACCTGCAGTTGCACCTTTAAAATTAGAGATACCTTCCTCGACCTCCGCATGCGCAGCAAATATCTGTGCTGCCTCTCACCCTGAGCGGAGGGAGCCCGTCCTGGGCTTCAGCTTAAAATAAAATAGATCGAGTTGCTTTCTTGTGTGTGTCTCAGTCTTTGTCAGCATCTTAAGAACAACCATATAACCCAAGACAGGTTGAGCCTATCGAGAGACTTTGTGCCTGTAATGAAAAGGCAGTGCTAGATGGTGGCAGTGTGCTGAAATTCTGGGGGGCAAAACCTCATTGCTCATGGAATTAATTGCTTGATGGAAATGAAGACTAAATTAATTTTTGCTCAAAATTTGAAGTCATCTTCAGCAGGGAATTAAAAGATCCTGGTATTGATCAAAAAGGCAAACTGGCAACTTGTAATCTAAACTAGAAAAGAGGGCGAATATCCACAGGCAAACTGGTTTCACAGATTTGGTTTCTGCCATCAGGGGAGGCTTTTTGTTTCTCTCAGTAATGCTCTCCTCAAGCTTTGCTAATCCATCTCACTCAAAGTGCGAGCATGGGGTGTGCTGTACTTACCTGTACCGTGCTTAAACTGCCGGGCTCAAAGCCACGACAAAAACAAGTCACTCAGGATGGCAGCTCATGTACACCGCTAAATATACCTCAGAGATTTCACCTTGGGTACACACAGTAGCTGTGTGGGTTTAGAATGTGTGAAATAGGTAAAGGAAATGACCGCTTAATAATGATAACAGTAATAATAAGTATAGACCACAAATTATTTTTTTCTATTAACCCTTTCGGCAGATTTGTTCTGATGCGTCAGCTTGCTTGTTCAGATGTTCTCTGTAAAACAGATTTCCACTGTCGTACTCTGTTCGTTTTAGTGTGTTCTTTGCACAGTGGTTCCTCCCACCAGATGCCCTAGAGCAAAGGCATTTCGTGAAGTAAATGGCTAACACCACCCAGACAAAACAGTCACAGACATAAAGGAGTAGTTTGGGGCAAATTGCCCTCTTCGGTGCAATAATTGGGGTTTTTTTAAGCACATCACTTTTTTCCTCAGCACACTGAGGCAAAGTCATCTATTTAGTGTCAACAACAGAAGTTGTTGTGCTGAAATAGTTCTTAATCAGGAAAAGGTTCTCATTAAATTTTGTAGGTGTCACTTCCTAGCTTTTTTCTCTTTGACTCTTTTCGTGGATGCTTTTCTTCCTTGGGAATAGATCTACCCATATATACAGAAATTCTGGAAATCGCTGGTCATCCCTGTGGCCATTATTTTATACTGTTATTTTATGAACACTTCTAGCTAATATTTTAGTGAGCAGCATTATATCTTAATACGTATTTCTGTATTTACTACTTCTGTATTTCAAATTTCAGCTTACTAAGTATTAAGACTGAAGTGTCGATACCATTGCTGCGACTAAGTGCTAACCTAGAATATCTAGAATTCCTTTTGAACTTTGACTAAAACCATCTTGTCAAGGAGAAAAACACAGCAAAAAGCGTACAGCAAAACCCTGGCAACTTGGGCACTTCAGCAGTGTGTTTTGTCAGCAAATTCAATTTTTTTATTTTCCCAGAGAGAAAAATAACAATGCTTCTGAGTTTTTTGTCCCCCCGCCCCCCCCCCACCAGATAACAAGCATAAAATAAAGGAAATGTGACCAAGTTCACACAGAATCTTCCTTAACATTGGCTTCAGCTGCAATTATCTACTAAGGGATTTTATTCCATATTAGTGCAGCTGATTGTAAAAAAAATTAATGTATTCCTTGTTATTGGTTGGTTTTGGAAAACTTTAAAGATGACAGCGTGGTGGGACCAGGTTTTGGGCTAAATCATCCTTATGAGTATCTACTTTCATTGTGATGACTTTTCTTTGTAGAAAACCCTACTTATTCATGGAATTAAAGAGCAGAAACCTTCACGGGGATACAAGGAGCAACCAGTTATGGCAAATAATTGTCCCCAAGAGGGTTTCTGAACTGTATAAAACATTCAGAAAATAAAGTACTACTAAACTATAGGAAATTGTTTGAGTTTTTACAGAGATATTATTTTAATTAATACTTTTTTGTTTGGTTGTGTGTGTGTGGGGGGGGTTTGTTGTTGTTACTTTTAATTGTTAATCAAATTTGGAGACAGGGTTGTTCCTTTTTTTTTTTTTTTTGAGAAGAAATGTGAAAACTAATCTTTCCCTCATTCCCCATTTCTCCAGCCTAATTCTGCTTTCATTTGCAGTCTCCATAAAAGCCCTCCTGATACATGGGAACAAGTCAGAGAAAATTGTACTCATAGAGCCCTTTTTTAAAAGCACTTTCTAAGAGATTATTCAAGATGATGGGATTGTGGTTTTCTTTTGGTATTTCAGGCAGAGTGTTCCCGATAACACCCCTGCCCTCCCACCACCTTCAGGAAGCTGGTTGGACTACAGTGAATGTTAGAAAATAATAAATGTCAAGAATATTAAAATAATGAGATCATTGCCTGGCAGACAAACTGTTTTGAAAACTAAGATCCAAGATCCATCGTCTGCGCAGCCAGAGGATTTGGCTGAGATAAAGGGATGACCGTACAGAAACATATCCCAAAATCCTGTAATCCGTTTCTCCATAACTATTTCCAGCCACCAGAATCGAGGACAAACAAACAAAGCAATCTGACCTCAGTAGAAAAGATAAAGCAAACTGCGAACAAATCTCAAATTCCATCTCCCTCATCACCACGCTCCAAATGCCCTCCGCAGCCTGCACCGGCGAGGAGGAGCAGGAGAGCCCAGCCCTGCAAAAACACCCTGGGGACCAAAAAAACCTCTCGGCAGTGGGATGAAAGAAAGTGCCATATCACTTTCATTTCCATTCATCAGTGTTAAGCTTCAAGTTTAAGAAAGTTGCATTGCCCATAAATACTGGGATCATAAGCAGCTGCACATGATATAATTTTGAGCCCGGCTGCATAACCCGTATTTCCCCCGAGCTTTGTCGCTAAGCTGCAGCCTGACAGGCATCAGCCAGATCCAGCTCGCTCCCTTCAAACAGCCTGCGCAGCGTTTTCACGTTTAGCAGCTGAACCAAACTTCACAAAAGCAGCCGAAAAGAATTGGTAAAAGGTTTGGCTAGATGGACTGTTTCCAAATTGGAATACTAATGATGATCTTTAATGAAGCCTGACAGTACAATCTGTTTCTTATTGTTCCCTAAGTGCTGGCGACTGATCATATTCACTGGCTTTAGGTGACAGGGACAGACAGGGACAAATGGGTCCCACTGGTGAGCAGGACTGTGCACAGCTGATCTTTCAACAAGGATTAAATTAATTAAAATGATTCTCCCATCAGAAGACTCGATCTTTTGATTTGTTATCATCATAGTGGTTATTAATTTTGAGTGATGTCTAATTGGTGCCACTGCTGTTTGGGTCAGCTGGCTTAGTAATCTTCTTAGGAAGCAGTAAAGAATATAGAATTTTGGCAGGGAGCAGGGGAGCTGAAGGAGGGGGAAAAAAAATCACCAACTTGATTTAATAGCTTTTGTAATGTGGAAGAAAAATGGACAAAGCAGGCAAAATACCTGCAGGACCCAGCTGGTGAAAACCGACTTTGCTCAATGACCACACAATTAGGACCGGGAGGATCTGATCTCCTACTCACATTTTTAAGGTGTTTAAGCACTTTTAAAACCTGAAACCCACCATATTCTGTGCCTTGTAACATCAGATGTCTTCATGAGGTGAGGGCACAACCGCTCCTGACAGAGCTACGGCATTTTTCCTCCCGTTCACTTTATAAAGATAAGTATAGGACTGCCATGGCTGATCGGAAGGAGAGCTAAATCCAGAATCTTGGATGATATTCACACAAATTAAAGCAATGGAGATTTCTGTTGAAGCAAGTGGTACCTCAAACTCCCTCAGATAAGAACAAGGACATAATTACTTTTTGTCTTCTACCATTGGCAGTTGTTTCTAGCTGACCCGTCTACGATCATAAATACGCAGCAGCCTTACTTTGTGAAGGGAAGGCATCTATTCCACCGGGGAGGAGGTGTTTAGGTGACACATACGCATATAACGTGACACATCTGGGGGCTGAATGTCTTACCTCCCTCTTCCCTGCAGATGGCAACAGGCGGTGTTGCTCTCTTCAAAAATCCAGTTTCCCGGCTCCGTTCTCCCACCGCACTCTCCAGGTCCACATCTAGCTGCCTCATAGCAAAAGGAAATACACTGCAAGACG
>NW_010391601.1:20821-39606 GCF_000710305.1 Buceros rhinoceros silvestris | reverse complement strand
AAGAGCGGTGCGGTCCTGATTTCCCTTGGAGTGATCTCCTCTGGGAGGATGGCAAATCAGTGTAATTCACAGGTTTTATCTAAAACTTCAGTTAGTCCAGAAGAGTAACACTTGTGTAAAAATTATTCCACATACATTAGCTCTCTGAAGTCAACAGCAAACCCAGGAGTGTTCCTCCACTACATTAGATGCAAATCAGACCTGTGACAATCTTAGCTACATGCTGTAGGAAATTCTGCTCGAAGACCTTGTCAGGCTTTACTGTAGGCTACGATTCCCACCAAACTATCTTCATAACTTTAGTGGTAAAAAGAGATGTAAAACCTGTGGTTTTAATTCCTCATCCTCCGGAATGGCATTCTTCAGCTACAAGAAAGCGAGAGAAACCTCAACTAAATTACAGGTCAGTGGAACAGAATAAATAAAAAGCTTTTGTATGATAGAGCTCAAATCTTCACCCAAGTTTGGAGAGCTGGAATACCCAGACCCCGGGGCCTCTGTCATACGTTATAAGCATTCATACTTGTTAGATTAAGTTTCTTTTTATCTTTTCACACACGTTCCCCCTCCTTGTTCTGCTGTGTTTGGTTAGTCTGAGCACACTGATCTTATTCAACACTGTTAATAACTGTTTAGACAAGGAGTAAGTTACAGATTGTAAAATCCAGCTATTGTTCCTGGCCCCAGCATTGGCTTGAGATATAGATATGTATGGCTTGGGGTAAATTACGTCTCTGCCATTTCCTTTGTTTCTTTGTTTGAATGTCCTGGTCTGCAAAATATTTTTGAGCAAATTAAGCTAAATATCATTGCTAGTGCTTACACAAATACTTAAAAAAAACATTCTAGCTTTTTAATGCATTATTCTTTTTTAAATGGATGCATTTTAAAATTGGATGGAATCAAAGGCTGCTGATTAATGTTCAGTGGCACAATACTGGCTCCTAAAAGTCATATCTAAGATCGATGTTCTATCAGCTTTTTCACATAGGCAGTCGGAAGAGATAAGCAGGTTAAAAGAGTCTCGTGGAAATATATACTGAGAATTTTATTTCCTCAATGAGAAGAGTCTGAGCCAAAAAAAAAAAAAAGGAGGTTATTTTGAAAGCTACCCAAGGCTGTCATTGTTTAGTTAGGCTTTGACTCATGCTTGAGCTCAAATCTTCTTCTTATATTCTGTTTAGAGACACGGCTGTTTTGATTGGGGTTTCAAAATTCCTCAAACATCTACGTTAAAGCAAGCACATTAAAACTCAGTTCCCCAAAACCTGTGTGTTTTGCTCTCTGTCCACATATATCTACATATAACCCATCCTATTCTTCCTTGCAAACGCGATGCCTTTAATTTAAGCCTCGTAACTGCCGTGTGGCTAAAAGCTATTTTACCCCGCAGAAGGCTACGACATAGATCTGCCACAGGAAGGCCAAAATGCAGCCAGGAGAACACCAGCTGTTTGTCTCCCTGAATCAAACCAGTGATTTACAGAAGGTGGAAGGAACATTTTCCCCCATTACAACCCAGATGAGAAAGGGGATCCAATAGCTGTACTCACTGCTTACACAATATGAACATTTCTGGCCACCTACAATACAAACTCTCTTTCAAAACAGGACTATGTAACCTCAAATTTTTTATTATTTCAGGATTCCCCCAAGTAAACTCCAATCCCTGATGAGTTACTGCTTCGAACAACGCAAGGTCAGAGGCCTCCAACAGCTTTTTCCTTTGATTCAGATCTGACTGTAAAATTACCACTTACTTTACAAGCTCTAAAAAAGAAGTTGGATAGATCTTGAGAGACATAACTACATCAAAGGAAAGCAACACGGAGAGAGAAAACTCGTGTGTACACTGAAAACAGAGCTTAAAGAGAGCTGGGCTAAGGTATTTGAGGGGAATGCTCTCATCTCTTTCTAGGACCATGATTTCCACACAACTCGTATTTGGATACTGTCAGATTTTTGTAAAGAAAACTCAGCTTCTAATGGTGGTTTTTAGTTTATATGGTGACAGGCTTTCTGGAATTCCCCAGCCCCACACTCTTTTTGTTCCCCTAAATACTTTCCCTGCTGGAAAATGCACTGATTCCAAACAGCTATAATGGCTAAGTCCTCCAGCAAATGTCTTAAGTACCTGATTTTGAATAACACCTTGTCCAAGGAATTGGTCCGTTGTTAACCTTTAACCCTATCTACTGCCATGCAGGAGGAATCCGCTTAAAATGCTCATTGTAGAGATACACAAGGAGTAGCATTAAGGCTATTTGACCTCAGGATTTTCTGAAGGTAACTTTTGGACGCAATTTTCTCACATCTTTTGGCATTTGCAAAGATCTCCTTAAACAACGCTCCAAGCAAACTTACTTTTCATGGCACATTTTTTTTTCCATTTTGTGATCCCATTTAGCAGTGAGAGGACTGAGAATTCTTTCCAGAAAAAGCTGCAAACAATTTAGGATTCAGAAGAGCCTCAGAAAGAAGCTGTGTTTGCTTTCCCTGATAATAGAGTGATCCCAAGGGCCCGGGAATGTTTGCTGGGAAAGGTGAACAGGCAGGTGTAGACCTGCCCGGTGCACGTAACTTTGAAGAAACCCGTGCATTGCAGACAGATACCATCATTTTTACGTCATAGAAAATGCCCATCTAAAACAATCTACAGAGTGTAACTGTTACAGACAGATCAGGACGCTTGCTTGAGAAACAAGCAATCACAAACCACACGAGGTTCTCTTTGAATAAGAAAATAAGTCAGACCTATCTGTTGTCTTGCATCCAGGTCACAAGGTGCTGAAAGGAGCTGTGAGACCAGTATAAACTAAGTGCAGTGCAGGATGTAGAGTTACGAATTCCTTCTGGGGGTATTTACCAGCAAATGCCATTGACACTACAATATATCTCAGTCTCACTTATTAACTGTATCTCCAACCGCTCCGTTAAAACAGCAAGGAACGAGGCCAAAGCGCAGCGGGGTAGCTGTTGCCTAGGAGATGCCAGAGTAAGTAAGGTGCCCCACAACCCCTCCTCTACCAGCTGCTTAGGGGCTGCATCACGAGACACCGCTCAGGACGAAACTTGCTTGGCTCAGGCTACGTTCACAGTCTGTATCTCCAGTGGAATCTGAACCCCATCTCGATTAGGCATCTCGTCTCATCAGAAATATTTTATTTATGTTAGTGAGCAGAGCACAGGATTTCTTTAAGCAACAGAAAATTGCTTCCTGATGGTCCTACAAAGCAGAAGCTCTTAAAGATGTTCTGGTAGCCTGGGAATAATGTAGTTTCTTTGGCATAGTGGAGGACCATCTCCAAAGTCAAGGAGAGCTTGATGGATTATCTTTACTATGAACAAGTCTGTTTCCATGAAGTAATTGTAAAATTACTTGCAGTAAGGCCAGTGGCTATAGATAGAACGCAGCATCTGAAACTCAAACTGAAACTCTCAGGGAGTCTGATTCATAAAAAGCTGGGTCCTGTTTATGAGGGTGGGTTGTGTTTTGTTTTTTATTATTATTTAATCTGCATATATAGGAAGTAAGTGTTTTACAGTGAGTTCCTGAAAACAGAGGCATGGTTCATCTAATGCCCAACTTCTGTTGGCCAAAAATGTTACTTCAAGGGCAAACAAGGAGAGACCTGTTATCTAAAGCATAACTGAAAAACTTATTTTCCTGAAATCTAGAGGAGGATGCTGTTTAAACCCTAGCTGCTATGAACCCTGGTGATACCACAGTGACATCTCCATTCTCCTGCCAAAGTAGTAGATTTCAAAGAGCATTTGAGTAAAGCAAGAATAAAAGCAGGATGAAATGGAGTTCTTGACATTGCTGTGTCACTGGTGGCTTGATCACAGCCTGTGTGGTAATCGAGGATGCTGAGCGTTTGAAATGTTCATTTCCAAATGACAGACGAACATCACCTGGCTGCTGAGAGTCCCTGGGCAGACGCTGAGGCATAGCCTCCTTTCTCTTCCGACCTGCAAAATTTGCTATTCTGGTGCGCAAGACCAGCCTGAGCTCCCAGTACCAGTACTGGGTTTATCTGCACAGTGCAGTTGCTAACTTAGAGCAGGTCGTTGCTGTACGTTGAACTGGGAAGATAGGTTCTGAGGAGTCTGGTTGCAGGGAGAGCCTGGAGGGCTGAATTACAGTGGAAAACAGACCTGCTGCGGAACACATGCAGCAGCAAGCTGGGGTTCAGTCCCATCTTGATTAACAGAGCGCCTCCGTCTCCCATTTGAACAGACCTGTACACAGTCAGTAAACAAGAAACACTGCCTGGCAGTAATTATTTTGTCCTGTAATGACTTGGAGTGAAATTCTGATCCCAGCAAAGCCAACAGGATTTTTTTTTTCTTTTTCAGAAGACTTCCACAGAGGTCAGCTTTCAACTCTCATGCCTAATGGTCCTTTGACTTGCACCAGCCTCAGAACCTCACAATCTCAAGACTGTCCATCTTAGCCTGTGGTCCGCTGCTCCCAGAACATCAGCATCCAGTGGCAATCAGCACAAGTTGGTTCCTAATTTAATTTGATGTTTACTGTCACTGTTTCATCCCTGAATGTGTACACGTTCCTATAGCCTGTGTGCTTCTCTCTACCAGAGCACAGACTTTTTTCACAGACACATTCGTTTTTGGACACTATATTGGTAAAAAAAAAAAAAAGAAAAAAGAAACACATAGAAAATTTATTGTGTAACTACACTCGCAGAAACTATTTTGCTCCTGCTTGTGGCAACTGTTACCAATGCTGTTTCCAAATCAGATCTTTTTCTTTATGGTTTTAACACTGTTTCTGATCTGGTCTGTCTAAATATAAGTAGAATTTTTTCTGCCATGGCTTCTGCATTCCCTCAATTCTGCTGTGTTTCATAAAGCCAATACCCTTCACCTTCTCAGGTCTCGAGTAAAACAGAGCCATCTGCATCTGGAAATGCTGCTGTTTCACTGATTTATCCATTAAAAGAAAAATACTTTTTTCCTTGTAAAGAGTTCCTTAATTTTTTCTGAGGATTCATGTTCTTTGTGAACATTCAGGAATTCAGGCTCCCAGGACTTGAATAGATCCAAACGCGATAAACTTTCCTCCCCTTCTCGATACTCGCAACAGCAGCATGCAGATATGAAGCGTAAGGATAAACAGATGGTGGTCCCTTTAGGTCACCTGCTGGCAGGATGCCGCTGGGCTGCAAGCAATGTGATTCAAATTCTCCTTATCATTTCCTCCACATTATTTTAGAGGTGAGCAAAGACCAAAAATGCTTTATTTAAACCATTCCACTATGTCTGGCTTCTCCCCACCCATTAGTCGGTGCCTTTTAGCTTACACAAGTTCCAGCGCATCATTTGCAAATTCCTTACACAGAGCAACAGGTTGTCCCAAGCACAACCAAATCTAAGAGGCTTTGCGTATTTACATCTGTGCGACCCCTTTCGAACGCTTTACCCTGTCAACCTTTGTCTCAATCTCCCCACACGTAATGGTGACAATTCCAGCTTAGTCATTTTGAGGATGAGTTACTTTGAATTCCTTACAGACTACCCGGGCCCCTGAGTTTCTGGCTTCTCCTAGGACAGCTCAACACTCCAGCGAAACTCTTGAATTTTAAGTAATATTTAAATGAGGAAAAGAGTAATTGGAGGTATTGCTATGGTAGTAAACCCAAACCCCCACAACATCACATCATTTTGCTGTCACCGTCCAAGCTCACTAGGCCCTGGCAGATGAACCTCAGGTGTAAAGGGTGGAGCCAGTTCCGCGCACGCTGCGCCTCACCTAAAAAATCCACAGCGCAGGCCCGAAGGGTGCACTCATCGCTTGCAGTGAGAGTGGGAAAAGCCCTTCCCAGATCTTTGTTCGCAAAGCCAAGCCATGATGATGATGACTTTGAAATGCCTCCTTTCCTGTGCTGACTGGAGAAGATAGAAGATGCCCAAAGAATGACAGCCTTTATTTCATCTTGCTACTTCTCAGATGTACCTGTGGATTCCTACTACATTCCGTGTCCCTTCGACATGGAAACAGCTATGCTTTGAAATATCATTTTTCACAAAGCAGAGCTCTTCCAAATGATTTGCTAATCCTATCTTAATTTCTACTGTAGGCTTGTATGAGCTGCCACCAGACTCCTTAGGGGACATACAAAAATTTCTATAGGCTTGGCATCATGTATTTATGCGTACGGAATATTTGGTGTTTATCAATGAGTATATACAAGACAACCATGTAGCAGGGGTGTCAGCTAAGAAATTGCTCACAGCATGTGCTCTGGTCTGTGACTGTCTTACTGATGTCACTCCACTTTTCTCCAATGACACGGTGAGTGACTGCACTGCAATGTAGTATTGCTGGCATGGTAAGGGAGGTTTTTAAAGAAAAATTGAAAAGCAGGAAGTTGTTCTGAACCATTGAAATGGCCAAAGCCCCGGAGGAATCGCTTGTCCCCAGAAGCGGCGTGTTTTATTCTTTTAGGCTGCGTGTTCTTGCACGGAAGAGAAAGTTGGCTGGTTGTGACCAAGAGAAAATACAGGATCATCATACTGCTATGTTTTACGTTGTATTCAAAAGTATGTGAAAAGTCCATGAAACATTAAGTAACCGTTAATTAAACTCCCCTTTGCCCTCCCGTGGCAGTTTCCCAGGCAGCTAGGCTAGAAGGGGGAAATCCCCGTTTCAGCCGTGGGTTGTTGTCTGTGGCTAAAGACCAAACCAACCAGCTTTATTAACTTCATATCTAACGGCAAGCGGTTTGTGTCAGACCCACCACAGCCCTAAGAGATCTCCTACTGGGCCGCAAACACCAGTACAAATGGCGGGGCTGCCGGCACAATCCCAGTGTGAATGGGCCTAAATTAGCCAGCAGTAATAACCAGTTTACTAACACCTGTATTAGTACTGTATCTCTGTGAGGAGGGCTGCTGCCAGACAAGGCGTAATCCCATAAGCTCGTCATTTGCATATCCCTCATTAGCTGATTAAAACCTGAAGCAGGCAGGTTTTTGCAGCCGGTGGGTCCATTCCGACGCTCCGGCTGCCTGGGTGGCTCGATAATGAAGTAAGGGTGGTGAATGTGAGGTTTATATGTATGGAAGGGATTAAGAGCATTAGAGTTTGTGTGAACCGATGTTGCCATATTCTCTCTACTGGATCACAGTAATTGGATGGGAGGAGCAAGAGTGGATCCATTAGTTTTGTCTGTTTGCCCAGGAGCTGGGCGCTGGAGATTCAATTTTGCTTCCTTTTGCTCCTTTGCTTTTGTGAAGCATGGCTGCTTTGTCTGGGCGAGCCCTTAGCACCTCTGTACACTACCCACGCTAAGGCGATTCAGCCACAAAGACGAAACCTCGGCGACGGCCAGCATAAAACGCAGCCCGGGCTCAAGTACTACTTGAAGGCAGCACAATCCTGCCTAGCCCAATGCTGGGAGAGAAAGCAAGAGATAATTGAAATCTATAAACACCTCTGGAGCCTTTTTATTATTTTATTAGTTCTCCACATTCGGGCTTAACAAACCTCCTCATCAAAGAAGCCGTGAGCTCCTTACAAGAAAACTGAATGGCTTGAAATTTCACTGACTTAAGGAGCAATTGTTGAGAGTATTTGCTGGGCTTGCATAATTCTAATGCAAAAAAAAAATCCATTTCCTACATTATTTGTACAGCTGGAGCAATCACTCTGTGTGACCCATGATGTAAAAAAAAAAAAAATCTTGCAGGATTGTCTCTCCCATAGTGCCAACAATGCACCTCCAGCGACAGCAAGCAGAAAACATGCTAAACAGTTCAGGAAAGCCATGCCAAAGACATCCTTGACAGGACACAAAGCCACAAGTTACATCCAATAGACATTGATTAAAAACACAAATTTTTTGGAGGGGAATATTTTAGACATTCTAACGTGGCCACGTAATTTCAGCAACAACTTGGAGAACGCTTTATTCTGTTTGGTATAGCTTCACGTTTGAAAAAAGATGATGTAAATGAAGCTGTGGGGCAAAGAAGAGATGGGACTGCTCAAATATAATAGTAACAATAGAAGCAACAGAGCGGCATATTTTTTTCTGATTCTTTTAAATATTGTTTTGTCCCCAAAGCTTCACACCATCATTCTATTAATCAGACTTTGCGAACGCTGATAGTAAAATCTCTGTTTCATACAGAGTGGTGGTTTTGCCCTAAACCACAGCAATTGTTTGTGAAGTAAGAGATAAATAAAAGTTTTTAGTTACGAGCATGAGAAGACTGAAAATATTCTGGTCTTTATGACCAAATAAATTTTAGAACAACCGAACGCACAGTGGCAGTGCAACATTAAGGAATAATCTGCGATTTGTCCTTGTGTTACTCCAACATTTCCTCTTGGAACAGTTTTATCTGCGTGAACCTATAATGACACAGACTTTTACTTATCGAGCAGTGACTGGATCGGTGTTCCTGACTCCAAGGACGGTCAATACAGTTACATGCCTTGAGTGACACTAGAATCATTTATTGCCTTTCACCTCAATTTGACCAATGAAGATGACTCTGCTGCGTTTCTAATCGGATGCAAAGGGGAATGTTTCAATTAGAGACAGCCAACATTTACTCCTTAACTCCTATAACTGCATTATATAGGCTACATCACAAGTAGCTTTGCATCTTCTTTCTCTCAGGCCATTGGAAGACAAGGAGGGGCACAACCAGCCTGCCTGGCTGCTGGACCCCTGAACTCCAGACAGGAACTCCAGCTGTCCAGCTACAGCTTTCGTCCCCAGGATCTTACCCAGCCCTAAGCACTGGGAGGGTCCTCTGGCAGGTGACATAGACCGGGGGCACATTGGCTCTTTCACCTTTGGGTGACAGCCCAACAGAGAGACAGCAGAGCCTTGTATTCCTACAGCTGGGTCAAGTCCTTGGATTCAAATGGTCTTAAACCGGCTGGTGAGAGGCACAGTGGTGACAGCTGAAGATTAAGTAAACCCTATCTGCCATTAGAAACCAGCAGTTCCCTGTGTCTTTACCCACTTCTCATTTGTGAGAAAAATAAAAAATGAAATCCAGAATGCACATTTCATGGAGTTCAAGAAAACAAACTCAAATTAATGAAGCAGCTTTGGGGAAAACACAGGTGTTCTTTGTGTCCCAAAGTGAAGGAAGCTCAGCCCCTCTTCAACCCAACATTTTTGTGTTAAGAATTCACAGTGATTTTGGAGAGCTTATTATTACACTTTATTTGTGGGATACATCTTACTATCAAGCTGATTTTCTGTGGAGAAAGACCCGTGGTCTTCTAAAATGACTGCAGTAAGCTGTAGGAGAAGGCTGCCAAATGAATCATGCTGTGGCTGCACTGTGGTAAATTCCAGAGCACATAATAACGCTCCCAGTTGTTTGTTTGAATCATCTGATGCTGCTGCATGCACATTTAGCTGATGTACCAACACTAATGTACCATGCCATTCTTGGGCCTGGATTTATAAAATATCTCATAAAAATAAACAGCTTTATTGCCAGGCTCATGACTGATAATCCCACAGATGCAAATCATTAATCACAGAACGGATCAGGGTAACGACCCAAGCAGGGACCTGTGGTACGGAGTTTGGGGGGACGTGGTTAGGTCATGTTCTGTTTGCACGAAGCAGACAGCAGTTGCCTGCTGCTGAGATCGAGAGTCGGGTCCCAATATAACAACAGCCTTCGGCCAAGCCACATTTATTACCGCATTGTCAATGTCCTGCCTGCGCACAACGTTCTCCCATCGCTGTCATTTAACGTACCTGCAGACACCCCAACAGCGCTGCTGGTTTGGGTGAGAGCTAAAACAACCCACATCGCGTGGCTGTACTCAACAAGGGCCAGCTCAGAAATCAGGACGGATCCTGTCTCACCCAGAGCTGTCGTCAGTTGGTCCATGTTGTAGGGAACGAGGGCCATGGGTTGCGTTTCTCCTCTTTCCAAACCTTTGTGTATGACAACTGAAATCACTTTAAAAAGTGGAAACGTTTTGCATTAAGTTATTTGCTAATATCTTGAGTTTCTGCCAGCTTTGACTGTTTTGTTTCTTGTCAGCATCACTGTCCTATTTTCAGGTACTACTATGACACGAGGATTAACATCACTGCAAGAAGCCATTCGTAACCCTCACCCCCACTCTGTTTCATACCTCCTTCTCCATTTACCACCACCCCTGAAAACCCCACAAAACCCTATTAGAGATGCAATTAGGACATACTGTTATAAACTCCAACCTAGGCAGGTCTCCAAAGCACAGCTGAGCCCTGGGCTTCTGGGCAGCCAAGAAGCACACACTGACGGAAATCTCCACTGTCTTGTTAAGGGGGAAGAAAAAAGTTCCACTGCATAAGGATGAAGGACTAGCATCAAGGACATTGGTGCAGAACCATTAACTCCCACAGTTGTTGGAATAATTCCAAGCATTTAACCTGCTCTCTCCATCACTAGATAACCAGGTATTCCTACAGCAGCGTGTGGCTCCCATCTAAAACGGGCAGAAGGCTCATTCGCCTGCTTGCCCTCATCTTCCATCCTCATCCTGGAATTCTCGTGACCAATAAAACCAGTGTACAGCAAAAATAAAGGCATCCTGCACCATGCAGGGCCCTTGAACAGCAAGCTCTTATTGGAGCCCACACCACCCGATGTGGCCATCAGAGAAAGGCTGAGATAGCATTACCTGGAGCGTAGGAAGCTGTTCAGCCTGAGCTAGCCCATGTCGCCACAGACTCGTGGGGGTTCTCATGAAGAGTTTGCTGTGGAACAGCCAGGGTGGCCAGAGGCACGTGACCCAACACACTGGGGTGGTTTCTGGAGGGCACCTCCATCTTCACAGTGCTGAGAACCAGCCAACCCTACCAGCTGTCTCCATGCAGCTGTGCTGGCTCCTCTCCCCTCAGGAAACAGGTTCCCACTGTCCCAGTCCCCACAGCTGCACAGGATCAGCTGTGGAGGACACTCGGTGAGAACCATGTCAGCTCCACGAGGAAAATCTGCATCAGTTCAGGGTGGAGAGAACAGCTGAAGCTCAGCTGCACTTACAACCCATCACCAGGTCCCCAAGGCTGATCAAATTCTTCCTTTTGAGATGACTGCGTCTCCCTGTCCCTTTAGTCTACCTACCAGTGACTTCTCAGGGTCTGCATTTTCTTCTGCTTAGGGAAAATGAACAGATTTTTATCTACCTTTATAACACAGAAAAAAAAATTGTGCCCTGTTGCACCACTACAATTCAGTTTTCACATCCTGGGACATTTTGGTATGCGACACCTTAAAACCTCACTGCACTTTACTATGTATTCTACGGCATCGTTGTTTTAGCATTACACCGCAAGTACACAAATAAAATAATGGAAGGGGTGGGAGCTGAGGCCATGGGACCTGTGGCCATGGGACCTGTGTGATCTACCAGATGAGGTGTGATCAGGAAAGCCTATTTAATGTGGTCTGGCAACAGTCCATTTAAGGAGAATGACAATGTCTTTAATCATATTGGGACAACTACAAGCAGAAGAAGGTTAATCAACCTAACAAAGTGGAACAGGTAAGTCATCTTATTCTTTGGTCTTTCAACCATAATATGAGAGCTGAGAGCACCACAAGGTCCTTATCCACTGAACACGTTGCTTGCTGACTCTTAGGCAGCTGGGCTACGTGACTGTTGTACGTTCCTTCCAACTGAACTGTTCTAAGATTAGAAGTACTTAGAGGGCAATTTCCCGAAGGAGCAGGTGGTACTGGAAAGGTGCTTGGCGAGGTCAAAACCTACAGTGCATCATATCAGCTTCCTCTATGCCTACACTTACTGCAGGGTTCCACCTTGCTAAACACCAAGTAACTTCTCCCTTGCATGCTGCTACCACATCGTACTTCGGGCAGAGTAAGGCACGCTAACACTTTCGTCACAGTAATGGGTTTAATTACCTCAACCCTGAATCTTTCAGAGAAAAAAGCACCTCCCTTTTTGAGGAGACGTGCTGGTATTGATAAACAGCTCTCATTTGGGCTGGGCATGGTTGTTTGCATTAGTAGCTTCTTTCGTAACTGTCAACAGGTGGAAGAACCTTCTTCGTAGTGCAGACCGCCGATATTCAGCACTGCATGGTTTGTCTGCAGCCACTCACCTGCGAGCTTTCCTACTCTGAACACAAGACTGTAGGTTGATTTTTGTATCTTCTTATTAAACTACAGGAGGGTTAGAAGTCTAAGCTTGA
Source organism: Buceros rhinoceros silvestris (assembly GCF_000710305.1). Lineage (NCBI taxonomy): Eukaryota > Metazoa > Chordata > Aves > Bucerotiformes > Bucerotidae > Buceros > Buceros rhinoceros. The sequence continues at coordinate 27,397 of NW_010391601.1, read as the reverse complement.
AGACCTTTGCTATGCTGAGCAGAAGGACTGTAGAGCACATGAGAAGAGCACACTTGAGACACGGAGTGCGATAGCCAGTTAATATAAGTCCGCAGGACTGGATCCCTCCACTGTCAATGAGCTATCAAAGGCCTGTTAATTATTCTCTATCTGAACTTTGCTGATCCTCGCTGTTCTTTCCCTTACATCACGAAGGTAGGAGGTGCAAACAGGCCACTGCCTCAATCCTGGACACAGACCCCTCTCTCTTCCCCTTCCTCGTGCTCCACCCAAGCACCAAGCAGCACAGCGGACTCAGAAGACACTTGTACCGGGGAACCTGTATGTGCCTACAGACACTTTACATCTACCTAAACCACCATTAACAAACACTGTGGGTAAAAAGGGCTTTTTGGGGAACAATACATGGGTGTGAAAAGTTTGAGTTTGGCAGAACACACACTTGCATTATTTAAAACACGTTCACCCCTTGTTCTGTCTGCTCTGTCCCCACCATTTACTGCTAAACAGGTCCCTTATCTTTATTGATCACTTAATTTATCTTTTCTTAACTCCCCTTGCTCCGTCTGGTGCTGTGTGTCCAAGGTATTGAGGCTCAACATCCGTCTGTTCATACTGTCATGACTGGTTTGCCTTTGAAAGAATAGGGGGAGCAGGTGGTGTGACTAAGTAGACCCTCGACAGAATAGGGGCACCATTGCTCTGTCCTGTCCCAACCTGCCAGCGATTCCCCACCCTCCCAACTGTTCCACATTAAAGCAGTCAACTGTGGCTTTACAGTCCAAGTTTTACACAACCGTTTTACAAACCAGGAAGAGTTTCTTTTGTTGAAAAATCTTTTGTCAGGCAGCGCAGAATTGGGGGGAGGGGGAGCGGGGTAGAGGGAGTGGAGAAAGCCCGTTCTGAGGCCGAGTGCATTTTAATGTGTGTGTAGATATACACTACGCGGTGTGCCAAGCCGCCGAGCTTGCTTCACTCTGATTTCTCAGCTGCTTTTGAGGTCTTTTTTGAAAGCAGTTGCACAACATATCTTTCAAATACGTCTTTTCTCAGGGTCCTCAAGTCCTTTTCCTTTACTTAGAGGGAGTGGAGAAAGCCCGTTCTGAGGCCGAGTGCATTTTAATGTGTGTGTAGATATACACTACGCGGTGTGCCAAGCCGCCGAGCTTGCTTCACTCTGATTTCTCAGCTGCTTTTGAGGTCTTTTTTGAAAGCAGTTGCACAACATATCTTTCAAATACGTCTTTTCTCAGGGTCCTCAAGTCCTTTTCCTTTACTACTGTTTGTGGTACGGTTTGGGGTTTTTTCAGCAAGTAAGACTGAAAACAACCAATAAAATCAACTATTACAACATTTTTTTTTTCTCATTAAGAATAGACTATCCATTTTTCAGTGTTGCAAATTTATTATAAATCCACCTAACTGCAAAGATATCCCCCCCAAAAAAAGTCTGTATGATGCTTCAACCACGTTCCGGTTTCTGAGCAACCCCACTACAGTCACCATGCTGCTTCTGAGCTCCTACGCTGGTATTTCCTCACAGGCTTCAGTGCGAGCATTTCAACCCAGACATGGGGTTGTGTGAGTGGGTTGTCTCTGAGCTAACAAACCCTGAGACAGTCCAGTCCATAAGGAACAGAATATTGAGGAACTCACAAAGTGGAACCCAGAAAGAGCAAGTATTTGTTACAGCTGTGAAACGTGTCTGGTGTCACCACCGGAGCGCTACAAATACATAACCTGAACCTACCCAATTCTTCTCATTTGCTTTTTTTCCTCCTCTCTGAGAATTTACAAACTAGATTCATTCACAAATTTTTTAAAGCCAAACACAAGATTTGGGTATTTTCTGCATTTCCAAAGGAAAATGACAAGTTTGTGCATTTTGCACCTTAAGGTTTTTCCACAGGCTAAAAAATGTGTTGAAATAATCTATTTCAGGCAAAATTGCAAGTCAGGAGGCAGAGACCCTGTCCCCCTTTTTTAAAGATATTGTGGACAATCACTCAAATCTAATAACTGTACAGGAAAAAACCCTATAAAAGTTGGCTTCTCTTTTCTTTCCCTTCAGAGACTAGTCTGTCTTCCTACCCACGCCCTCCCCATCCGACCGCAGTGGAAAGACAGAAGCTGAGACACTGCTCCTACAGGAGTAAATGGCAAAATTTCTATGAGGCCAGAATTTCACCCAAACTATTGCCTCCCGCAGCAAGCGCAGGAATTGGCGACTGTTGCCTAAAGAAGGAAGGATCCACATTTATTACCAGATCACTGAGAAAGTACTCAGAGTTACTAAAAGCATTGTTTTCTGTTTGGAGGCTGATCCTCTCAAACTCATGAGTAATGGACTTTTCAGTTCAACTGATATAAAGACTACAGTTCAGATTCAGGGGTTTTTATAGCTGCGTGACCAAAAATAACAAATAAAGATGTCAGGCAACATTCAAAGCTAAAATTAAATGCTTTGGAATTGTGTACATGTTAAAATAAGTAGAAAAACAGGAAAGAGAAAGCGTATGTTCAGAGAAATCCTGACTTTGATCGTTCTCAGCCTCTTCAACAGCCTAGTAGTTAGATCACTCAGAAGACTTGGTTTCAATCCTTCCCTTTCTTGAAAAGACCTGAAAGGCTTCTACAGAGATCACTAAAACCACCAGGATATAGGATGGCACGGATGCTGTATAATTGCCAGTCTCTCGTATTACCACAATTCCATCGCTTTTTCCCAGATTGAGAGGAACACCAGAACTAGCACTGCAGAAATAGGAGTAAATACGCTATTACTGAAATACTGGATCAAAAGGGATCACTACGGCTTGTTTTCAGTCCAAACTTTTTCTCAAATACAGTGAGACTCCATTATTTTCTTGACAACCAAGACTATTTAACAGCCCGACTGGTAGATCGTAATAAACCCCCAAATCAGAATCGTCTGGTTGTAAGATGCTTCTGTTAAGATCGAGTCCAGCCGTTCCCCCTGCACTGCCAGGGTCCCTAAACCGTGTCCCTCAGCACCACATCCACACGGCTGTTAAACCCCTGTTTTGTTCCTACTAACTTCTTAAATGCTGACTAACTTCTCTCAGATCTGTATATGGAAAGTCAGTACAGTGGAAGGGGTGACATCCAAAAGGTAGGTGTAAAAATCAGGTGTGAAGTCCACAATCATTCTATTTTATCTGCTTGTGCAGGTTAGTTCGGTGTCTAGAATCTCTTGGTCTACAGAAATACTTGGAGAATTACCAAATCTCTTATGAATTTATCCTTATGTTAGAGTAAGGACAGACAGAGAACCAAAATAGATAAATAGAAAAAATGTGACATGATGACACAGTGCTATTAGTGACCTGCAGTGCAGTTCTGAATTGGATCACCAATGATCCAGCCCGATCTGAAATGAGCCTTGTGGTCTTTGGGTTCCTTGGTGGTTGGTTGTCTATACCACAGAAGCCACCACATGGTTTGACAGGTCTGATGCTTCAGAGGGGCTTGTTGCTGGCAAGACGCAGATACTGTAGGTCAGAAGTAGTTGTGTTGGCTGATCTGCTGTAGACAAGGTTACGTGGCGTCTGTCAGACGCTATCTGGAATCAACAGTGCTTCCTTTTTGAGAAAAACTGAGTTAAATTCCTGAAACACCCCAGTGTGGGGATAAAAGCAGCACAGTTTTACAGGTCAGCCACGCTCACGGACCTGATTATTCAGAGGCAAGAACAAGCTTTCTGCACTGGTGTGTATAACCCTCAAAATATTTTATGTGGATTTTGCTGCATCGTCACTTGCTGCACACGTCAAATTTGATTTTACTTGCTTAAAAGTCATGTCCTGGTATCCTTAACATAAATAATTGTCTTCATTTTACTTTCCAAATGGATGAACAAAATTGAAAGAGGAGGGAGGAAAAAAATCATATCACCTTCAACTTATCCCACTGCAAACGCAATATTTGTGTAATTGTGTATATTCGTTTAAAGTATAATTTAATACATCCCTTTAACAACCCACAAATTATCACTTGACAACTAGAAATAATAGGTCTTTTTGTTAAAAACAGAAAGCATGTGAAGACTAAAGGTTAAACAGGTCTTTTCATCATGATAAATCACTGGTTAATGAGCCTGGCATTGTTGGGTATTATACTTGCTCACTTTAATGCCATTACCTTCTGGTTGTAAAGCTGACACTACTAATGATCTTCATTCTTTGAACTTTTCCACAATATTGACTGGTTGCATAGAGCAGATGTTACTTGGATTTGACTGCAAAAGTGGCAATTCTTCCAAGGCCTGGAGCGGCCCCGAAAAGAATTATCCTGAACACAATGTATTTTGGCATCTCTAAGTCAAAAGGGATTCTTCTCTAAGTGTTGGCTGTCCCTCTTGCGGTTTCTCGGTATCACACAAAACTCAACCACAAGAGGTAAATATTCCTAAGCAAAATTAGAAGAGAGACAAGAGATAAATATTCTTCATCTGTTTTCTGCGGTTGCTTTTTTTAAAAAATAGTTGTAATAGTGTAATGATTCAACTCAAGAAGGCTCGTATCTAGTCTCTGTTGTGGTACCCGTAAGTTCTCCTGCATGACTCCATGCACATGTGAAAAAACAAAACAAAACAAAACCCAAAACAATTCCGTTCTGTATTTCACAGCTTTCCTTCGTCTTGACTGAAGGACCCTGAGGTCACCAGGAGCTCTATGGGTGAGCCAAGTGCTGACAAAGCAAGATGCAGCAGGCCTGCAGGCATACACTTGTGTACCCACATCCATCACTCCTCGTTCCAGAGGGAAGGAGGCCCAGTGGACCTTCCCTGGTAGGCAGTTGGGAAAAGCAAGGGGTTACTCGACACCCCTTTAACACGAGGGCTGACTGTATGCAGGAGAGGAACGCGGTTCAAAGAAACCCGCAGGGCCTCGGGAGCCGGGTGGAAGACTTGAGGGTAAGGAATCGCTGAGTTTAATTTTAACCTGAAGCAGTGTGGAAGCTTTGTGTTTATCCCCTTCCTTTCTCTTCCTGACCTTGCCCTTTTCTGGCTTCTGTTCCTGTCGCTACTGGCTTCTAGAAAATATGAACCATAGAGCAAAATTCAAACCTTAGGAAGGGAGAAGTAGTTTTATCTCAATTTTTGTCAAGTTCCGGACCAGAAAGTTTTTGGTGCAGCCCAGAACAGAGACGGGGACAGCCGAACTCGCCATCCCCGAAGTCAAACCTCAGACCATTCCACCCCTCGCTCACGCATTCTTTGTACACTTCTGTGCAGCGGCGAGACAAAAGCTGCGTAGATCGGTTTTTATAGGGGCCGTATCCTGCCCTCTTTGCCACCCTAAGTTATTCCCTACATACTTCCAGGTCTTCTATGTTCTTTTCTACTTCTGCTTAAGTGAGGGTTTGTTTTTCTTTCTGTGAGTCCGGGGAGAACGAGGATGTGATTGATTTTATAAATATCATTCTGGTTATGGTGTGAAGTTTCCTGTGAGGTGAAAGAAGAAAAGGAGCAATTTATCTAAAGAAATAAAATAAATACTAAAATGCCCATACTAAAAAATCCAAGCTCCTACAGACATTTCAAATGTACTGCTAACAACTCACTAGTATCTTAATAAAACATTTTTTTCTTCCTTAAGGGATTCACGAAAGTTTCATCCTGAAGGTTTAATCCTTAACTTGCATGGGAAGCTTAAGAAACTTTTCGATAAGATTAATCTCAGGCTAGAGGTGTTTAGATCAGTCTGTCTGCACACACTCGGAACTGCAGCCTTGCGAATCCCCGCTTCCTCACGCTGCGGAGAAACCAATCCTCTCCTACTCACGGCTGGTCAAACCCATGGAGCAAGAATTTTCCTTTAAGGAATCTTTACCTGTTAGTGCAGCCAGTTGTTTTGATGTTAGTGTCTACAAAGTGTGGTTTTCATCATGTAAAAATCAGTTAGAAGTACTTTGTAGGGCACATTTTTGACAAAATGGCCTTAAAAAAGTAATTTTTACTGCGTGTAGCATCAAGAGTTTTTTCCCTTTTGCTTATCAATTTGTTCCCATGTTATTGATAAAGCAATAAAAAGAATGGCGACGACTACCATAAAAAAAGCCCTTTGAACCTTGTGGACCACGCTCAAGTGCTCCATGTGTTTTAAGATTCTTTTTCAAGCCATTCCACTCACATTCTTTGATGCCGGTATTGCAGACTGGGCTCTCGCTCTCTGTGTTGTGTCCTTGAGCAGCCCTTGGTTTTGCTACAAGCTTTCATTGTTAGGAGCTTTTTCTGATTTTTTTTTTTTATTGGATGAGATGCAAGGCTAGTGTCTGAACATCTGTGTTTGTTTGGACATTAAAATATAGTATATTACTGTGAAATCAGAGCATGTCTACAGCGTTTGGGCCGCTAAAAATCCCTGGTGGTAAACACTTCAGCACAGGCTAATGCAAATTATCCAAGAAAGGCTTTGTTAGACAAACCACATTTACCGCAGAGCCAAACCCAGTGGGAGTATCGGCTTCATGGGAGGTGGGTACTTCTTTGATCAAAGATACTCATTCCATATTTCTGCCTCTACATCCTAGATGACGCCACCGTTCAGTTTA
>NW_010391601.1:5821-15821 GCF_000710305.1 Buceros rhinoceros silvestris | reverse complement strand
CGTGGGAGAAGAACCAGACTCATTTTACAAGTCTTGCCAAATAAAACGCGCTATTTTCATACAGACTTTTGACATTTGGAGTGCATTTTCCTAAAGAAAGATAGATCTCTCTTTAAGGTAAAAAACAACAACAACAGAAACTGTTTTCAGCGTCATTCCCCAGAAGCCACTATATGTAAAACTGGGACCTTTTTAGATGCAGACAATGCCATTTCTTCTTGACTCTTCCAAAAAACTTTCATCTATTCTAGTCCGGCAAGCTTGGCTGCTCTGTTCATTGGGCCTTTTCCTGCACTCGAGCAAAGTTATTATCCTTTTTTTATATACTGCACTTCGTGCCCTTGTGAACCTGTTGAAATGTAGTGAAAGAGAGTTGAAAAGTACCACTGGCTCCTAAAAATAGTGCTGACTACGAGGCAGAAAGGGGGAACTCCGGTTTTATTCAGTGCTAAAGATAACACCATACAGAATGATAGACTCCTCTGAATTGTTTGTTCCCCTTCAGCTATTGTTTGCCCAGTACTGAATGAGCCTCTTAGCCGCACTTGAGGGCCTGTCACAGGTAGGCAACCAACAGAGATAATTCCCAGCCTATGCTTGATTGCCCCCTTATAGACACTCACTCATGATTCTGAAAGGCCTCAGACACTGTTGAATAAACTCCTACTCGCTTCCATAAACTTTTTCTCCCACTGAATTTTCCGGGGATGTGAGCAGCTCCCAGCCCGGCCCGAGGATGCCTCTGAATGCACTCCTGTTCTGAATCAAAGCTTGACAACCCCAGGCTTTTTATTGAGCCAGAGAAGAAAACGGGGCCATCCCTCCACGGGAGGAATGTGCTTTCTTCTGCAGGTGAAGGCGCTCTCAGCAACGTTTGCGTGTGCGAAAGCAAGGGACAGACCGCACTCTGCATTTAAATGCTTGCACTTTGTTGGCTCTGCTGGATGCTACATCGTGCCTTCCAGTGAGAGGTGCTTCATGGTACGTTTGCTCCTTCTATGCACTTTTTTGAGCAACTTGAGATTGCTATGAGTGCACATTTAGCCTTTAAATTGGAGGTTCTGCTTAATGGGGGAAATCCTGTTGGTGTTATTCCCAAAATAAATACTGTTCTGTTAGGGCAGGAGTAGTGGGAGATCTGATTTTCTCATCTGCGTAGGGCTCTGCCTGCAAGATCTTGTCTGCACCTGGTTCAGACTGATCCTGAGTGAGCCAGCACTACCCTTCCTATAAGCCAACCTTATGAGCTTCTTTAAAAGCCCCAACAATTTCCATGGGTCATGCAAAAATTACTTAGTGTTTTAAAAAATCTGTGTGTAACCACTTGTCAAAAGAACAACAGTAAAATCTTGCTATTTCCAGGCATTATTTATCCAATAATTCTTCATGATTTTTCCAAGTCCCTTCTAAAAGACCACGGATGAGGGAAAACAAATCAGGTTGTACTGTAAAGAAAACGATTTCTCTTTCACTTTCTAGTGGTGTATCAAGAATATTTGAAAATCCTGACAACCAAGCCACCAGTCAGCCACAGTTAACATGTAAAAAAATGTTTAACAAAAGGGATTAGCGGCACCGCGGACAAGTCGAGGTTTGTGCATCTGCCATCGCAGCCAGTGCTGGTCACCAGCAAAAAGAGAGATGTCTGCATAATTTAATCTGTTTCCTGGTCACCTACATTTCACGTTAATAGGTATTGCTAGTTTACCATGACATCAATCCTGCAATTCCCTTTTCCACTTCTTTTGGCTGGAATTCAGCTGCTCAAAACACTCAACTCCTCTTAACAACAGGGGCAGGAGCTATATTCTCTTTTGTCCCCTACGGCGCTGAAAAAAATGCTGGTCCTCCACAAATTAATATTAATTGCAGGGCACCCACTGAAGTAGTGGACAAAGCAACGTTTTAGTCACTGTTTTTAGAATTGGTATCTCAGCATCACAAATGCCCAGATCTGTTGCTGCAGCGCTCTGAACAGATACCGAAGCTCCTAACGCTAAAAAAAAAAAAAAAAAAAAAAAAAAAAAAAAAAAAAAAAAAAAAAAAAACAGAAAGCGAAACCCCTAAACCTAAAAAAAAAAAAAAAAAAAAAAAAAAATTGATGGTTGGATGGTGAACTGTGAGAAAATCTTTTTTTGGGGAGGAGGTGCTTCAAAAGCACCATCAAGAGCAGTCAGCCACCCAAGAACATGCTTTCTGGAAACTGATCCCTTCATCTTGCAGAAGGTTGTGAAGTGCCTCACAACGTTTTGCTGATTACACCTACCTAGTAAATTCCTAGGGAAAGTTTGCTAGCCCTGGAGAGGGAAGGTGGCATCACCCAAACCCTCCCTGCAGCATTACATCATGCACTCAGACATGCTCCCTGGGAGGGGTTTAACCCCTCCAGGGTCTCTCCCTGGGCATGAAGTCATTCGTTCCCTTGAACCACTGGAGGGATTTTGAAAAATACAGTCTGGACTTCTGCCATTCCAAGAGACCCACGGTTTTGACAATTCCCCTGCTGGGGTAAGGAGCGAACGATACGGCTCGTGTAGGAGACAAACCTAAATCAATTCCTGTTCAAAAAGTCAACGTTTCTAGAGATTTAAAGTTGTCCTTTTTATATCTGTGGGGGCAACTTGGCTTCTAATTAACCCCTGTCTAATTGTCAGCATTGGCACAAATCTCGCTACTGTTTGCAGCACTACGCAGCAGATAAGGAGTCCTGTCTCGTTCGGTTCTATACAACCTGCCTAGGGATCACCTGTATGAGTGGGGGGAAACCAAACAGTATCATTTTCCCCAGGTCCTATGACAGTTTGTGGCAGAACTGACAATAAACCCCATGTCCCTTCTTTCTAGCCCAAAAGGCAGCCCAAGAACAGGCAAAGTTATTTTAACATTTGCTGCTAGTGCAGTGAAGGTTGTATTTTCAGGCAGATTCACACTGTTGTTAAAATCCGTTAATCTAATAGTATTTTGCATTCTGTGTCACTCCTCATTCTGGCATCTCAAAGCAGTTAAAAACAGCAGCAAGCCTTACAGCCAGGGCTGAAATACACCTTTTCACAGCTGGGGAGCTCCTACCACTGGAAGTTAAAGCCATACGGCCGAGGGAGTCCCAGGGAGTTTTGCCTCCCAGCCCGAAGGCTTTCACCCCACTCCCCGCCAGCTTCAAGGACACTAGCAGTTTCTCTGGAGCACCTACGCAGAGCTGTGCCAGTGGTCCTCTACGGATTAAAGAATTTGCTTTCCAGCAGAGTTGAAGTGCGAGCTGCTCTCTGTAGTCCATAGCCACTAACGGTGAACGTGCTGCCTTAGCTCTCCATTGCTCTTATCCTCTGAGGTGAGGAGAAAACCTCTGTGTGTGTTCCTGACCCATTTGCATGGCTCCTTGATCTGCTGAGTTGGTGTGGCAACTTGCTAGACAATGGTCAGCATTATGTGAGGCAGCTTGCCTGAACGCTGCCGTCCACAGCAGAACTGGTGTTCTGACAGGCACTAACCCAAAGCAAAGAGAAGAAAAGAATGGAAAACATGAGCCAGAAAGAAAAATTGAAGCTAAGTCTTCAGCTAATATGACTTATCTGGTGGCTCTTCTCCAATTCAAGCCAATACCTAGTCTGTTAAAAAAACCCAAACAACCAAAGAGCAGAACAGGGAGCCACACAGGAGAGCAAGGGTTAAAACTTTGACCAAACAAAAGTGGATTTGTTAAGCATCGTGCCCAGTTGTCACGATTATATCAGGAAAAGCAGAACTGTGATCCCTTAAGGAACCTTTGCAGGGATGCTCGACATGGCTGGTTTTATTTGCAGTTGACACAAGGCCCTTAAATGACGTATCTGGGGATGGTTTATTAATCCGTGCCCAGTTTGTTTTCATGCTGTGTCAGGGAAGCTAAATGGAAAGTGGGTGCTTTGCTTTATCTTTGCAACTCTTTGTTTGGATGTTTGTTTGCTTTCAAAGCTTGCTTGTCTGATTAATAAGGCCAGTGTCATGCAGGATAAAAGAGGGATGTGTCACAGTTAAATGTCCTCCTGGCTCAGTGACTAGTCCCCTGCTTTAACAGTCCTTTTCTAACTTTCTTACTTCATTGAGATTTTTAAAAAGGTGATTCCCATTTGAACAAGCTCAAAAGCCACGTACAATCTGATTCTGGGCTCTGCTTAAGCATACAAACCAGGAATAATTCAAGTCAATGTGTTGACACCAAAATAAATTTGGGGAACAAACAGCTGTGAGGGGTGTAACAAACACAGAATTTTTCTAGATGGTCAGACTCCTTGAGTGTAATCACAGCTTCATTAAAATCACTGGAAACCTTCACTAATGCCATGAGCAGTCCCTGAATTTCACTGACAAGGTCAGACTCTGGAAGGCCACAGATACCACTACAGATAGGCAGATGTCAAATTCATGGGAACACTCTGTTCCTAATGGTAAAAAAAGGTCAGTATCTTTCCGAATTGTAACACTCACGGGTTTTACACTTCAGAAAAGGTTTTGTGTATCATAGATGGCAAAGGGAAAGAATTACTGCTTGCCAAGAAGTTCGGCTCCATAGAACACGAGAAGGCACAGTGCTCCTGGAGCTCCCTCTTCTCCCGGCACAGCCACAAGGTGAATTCTGCATCTGTGAAATTTAACTTAAATACTCAAACCGTTTCCCACATTGCTGGTATCTTCTGTAGTGCTTGAGCAATCAAGGGAAGACTAATACACATTTTCCAAAGCTGCACGTAGGATGGGGAAAAAAGTATCTTTCCTGACTTCCACAATTAATATACCTCCTGTAGAATATTCTAATTATAATAGAACAGTAATTGCAAACTGTTGTGAAATATATTTCAAGGTGGGTTTGGTTTTTTTTTTGATCAGCCGTCATACCTGCCTCAATAAGGACACATACGATCTATAAATGATAACTCTTGAAATCATTAATAGGATAAATGCCAAACAGCAATAATAAGGTGAATTGTAGGAATAATTTACAGGAGCATAAAGGAACGGTGTGTTGACTGTTACAGAACACTAGTTCTTCGCTAGCGTTACCCAAGGTCGTTTACGGAAGATTTTAATCTTTTTTTAAAAAGAGAGTTTACCAGAAAGTTGCACACAGGGCAGAGCTGTGAGTCAATATACTTGTCTCAAATTAGAAATGTTTGAGAACTAAAAATACCCCAAGAAAACAAAACATTGTTTTTTCTTTAACAAAAAACATGTTCTCCACCTGAAATTTTCCTTTGAAAAACTTTGACAGTTTTCCAGCCAGTGACAGTGTGACAGGAGCAAACTAGAGCCCTAACAGCCAGTTACCCACTGGCACTCTGGGCCGTAGTTAATAGGAAGCATCTAATGTGCTGGTAAGTGATGTGATACTGGGATTTACTGGGATGTATAAGTCTCAATGAAATGAAACATGGTACCTTCATGCAACAACTCTTCCATGTTCCAAGGATTTTTTTATATCAGCACTATCTGCGGAGTTTAGACTGTTGATATTTGCCCTGTCACGTGCTCCTCAACCCCCTACCCTGCCGTAAGAGCGCCCGACTGGCTGGATTGCCCCAGTCTAACCAGCCCAGCCCCTGGCCTCTGACAGCAGCAAAGAGCTGTCGGAGGAGCACCTAGCACAGCCCTAGCATTCTCCAGGTTTGAACTCCTGCAGTTTTCAAAAACAGCCGCACTTCTTGTAGAGGTGCAATTATTTTTTGATGGAGAGCACATGACAGGTCTCCTTGAAAATAGGGACTGGGAGCACGAGCACTGTCTTCAGCGTGAAACAAAGCAACCAGGCAAACACACCACCATCTGCTAGAGACAAGACAATTCAAAAGAAATAACCGAGAAATGCAGGAGGAGCTGAAGGGGTTGTTGACGTGGGCTACTGACTAGTTATTTAGCCCCAACTATTAGCTTTGACGAACTTTCCTGAAATTTCAGATTTGGCTCAATCAAATCTGTCATTCTGGCAGTGATCCAAGTGAGGAAAGCAGATAAGCTCCTGCCCTTGATTCCGTGTGCTATTGAGATCCAACACGGAGTGTTTATGGGATCGATAACAAGAAATGCGTTGGCCTAGCTGTGTAGTAAAACCAGAAATCGCTGCTCAGCTATTCATTTTCTGGAATACAATGGGCAAGGAAGAAAGTGCAGCTTATTTGTGTGAGGATCAGTAAGGTCTGGCTCTCTGCTTTAATATAGGTTTTGTGAGTGCGCCAGCTGCTGAGGATAAAGCTAGGATGGGGTGGCTCGCAGAGCTGAATACTGCTCTCACAAACACTTCGGGCCACAGTCAGGGCTCGGACGTATAACACAGCCAACCTCATCAAGTCCTGGTTTCCTGGCTTGAGCCTCAGACTCATCCCAAGAAGTGAAATACTGAGAAAGATGTTGGAGGAAAAAGACGTGATGCCTGGAAGGATGTGAGCTGTGCAACTTTTATCTTTGTCTGCTACAAACCATTCTCACTATGTTTCATCTGCTGTTGCTTTCATAAATATTCCTTTTCACCGAGCTGTATAAACCGGATATGCTCCTGCATATATCCTCACATACAGTCAAGGGACCTGCGTGGTTGTATACGCCTCGAATTGTTTGGAAAAGACGAAAAGGTTGTCTGACTCTGTGTGTGTCAGCATCTGGAAACTTCACTTGCAAAACATTTTCAGGTGCCTGTTTTCAGCCATCTTCCACATCCACCTCCATCCTCCCTGCTGACCTCACGTGCCTCCTGGTGAGCTAACCTTGGGATATATTCATTTTTGACACACTGGATATCAGCAAGAGATTCTCAGCTCCCTGATAGGGGCCCTCAGAAAAGCACGACCCAGATGACATCTTTGCAGAGGTGGTGTCAGGCTCCTACCCCTCAAGGTAGCCTGTAACTCACTTGTCTTCAAAATATCCACAACCTATTGTGCGTGGTTTGAAAACGCTCGTCACGCGGGGAGGAGTTTATGCCTAACATAGACCAGATAAACTCCAGTCATCGCCTCACAATACTGGGGGGTTTTTTATTTAATCTTTAAAAGGACAGGCTGCTGGTTAACTGAGAGTCCCCTGTTTGATTGACAGTATCTGTCAGAGGCAATGAACTCCACTTGAACATTGCCTTTATGTTCCTGTGTAAAGTTGTTCAACTGTGACCCTTCCATCTGTTCCAGCTAATCTGAAAGTCATTTAGGCCCGCTCCGCCATTCATCCTAAACACAGCGCATTCTCCTGTTAACACACATATGCAAAGTTGTCGGGCTGTCAGCTACGTAAGGGCTTTTTTTTTTCCTCCCCCCTGCCCCCCTTTATTTTTAAACTCTCACGACATCTGTGTATGCATTTCCTTATAACAACTATAATTAGGAAAATATATATATCAGGAAGTACTTCAAATCTTACTAATTGCTTTTTATGAACGTGTGGGTAAATCTTGAAGCATCACTTCAGAAATGGTTCTTTAAGAGGAGGTCATCAGGTAGCTGACTTCAGGGCTCCAGTGTGCATGTGCAAACGTCCATATTTTAAAGACTGAGGCAAATGGTTGCCTTGAAGAAGGTGTAAGATCTTTACCAAAAAGCGCTTTTAAGATTTTTTGGAAGATTCCTAATCATTAATGGCTGTTCAAATGTCTAAGATTATCACAGCCTATTTAATACACAATTTGAAAACACAAATAAAATTCTGGAAAAAAAATCTGAACACACTTGATCTGATATTCAATTAATTTGCCCTTTAAAATTAATCTCGCACAGGTCAGAAACTATTCCCCTAGCGATGCCAGCACAGTTACTGCTTGAGAACAACTCACAAAGCAAAGTTAACACTGACAATGAAGTCAGCTTTAAAAACTCAGGAATGAATGTTCATTATGGTCTCACTCTGCTGCAAAACTGTGAATTATTTCCAGCAAAATGAGAGAAGACCAAGAAGTCATTTCCGAGGTATCCAAAGAAATACAAAGAGGAGTTTCCTACCCAATCAATTTGTAATTGCAACACAAGGGAAAAATAATATACATTTCATCATTCGTTATCAGTTCCCGGTGTATCCACACACCAAAGTCTTTACACAAGACTGATTCGCTAAATGTAAATGGCTTTACATTAAAAAGAGAACCACTAAAACCTTGTGGAATAAAAACAAAATACTAATTTTGCGGGGGAGAAAACAGCATTGGAATTACTGTGGAATGTGTTGTGCATCTAAAAGGGGCCAGAGTTACAGGCTGTACGCCAGTCACGCTATTTCTCAAATATTTATTACATGGAACATACACATCTGGCAGCATCTTGACTTCTTGGTAAATGTTAGCACCGAATGAATGACACTTGTAGCAAACCTTTGTTCGGGTGGATGATTTCTCTGACGGAAGTTATACAGACAAATAGAATCAGGAAAAAGAAGGGGAAAAAAAAAACTAACAGCAAAAAAGCCCCAAATCTCCCTATCCCACTGTTCAGCTCAGTCAGGGAAGTAAAGAAACGGGACTTCCTATTCATGTATTACCCACTCCGGTTGTCACACAGGCTTTTGGGCCTTTCTCATTGTACTTGAATGGTGGTAAAGTAATAAAGGCCATGGGATGAACTTCAGTGCTGCGCTCTCTTTTTTCTTCCCCCCCCTTCCCCTCTCTCTCAAAAAAAATATGTGCCAGAAGCTCAAAAGCACAGGTTTCTCAGCCTCAGAGTCAAGACTCAATACTACAAGTTTGATTGTAATTGAGGCTATGAGTTTTATTATTCTTTTATAGAAATAAGCATTGATTTTACATGAGCCATCAACAGTAAACTGAAATAATCCTTATGTGCCTCTGTGCTTTCCTATGGTCATAGAAAACTACTTGTTAAAGAAAACTTGTTAAACCTGTATGAGACAAAGTACACCAAAGTTGCAGAGTTAATTGCAAGACGCTCAAAAATACACACACGTCTCTTCATGTATACGGTCTCTGCTTAAAATATAGAGTCTTTCTACCTACCTTCAGCAGCAAAGAGTTTAGGATGAGATTCACCTCATCTATTACTTCAGAGGGACAGACACATCTGAACTAGCCTCTTTTAGGGCATTACTCACCTGATCTCTTAAATTGGGAAGAGACGATGGGTCACACACCTTAGCGGTGTTTGTTTCTCTGCAACAACTGTGAAGGCAGCTGAGACAGGTAGCTCAGACATGCACCCTGTTGGTTAGACTGAGGGATCCAGCCTTTCCGTTACTGTAAATACCATCAAAGAACAAGCTTTGACATTGATCCCCAACCCTTCCGGCTCTGGAAACTTGGTGTAGAGATACTCTTGTTTAATCTGATGGTACATCTTCTTGCATTACTGTCAAATCAGAGTTTTAAGGGTCTAGCAGTACAAATTTTCTAATTAACAGGGAAAGGCCTCATTAACAATAAAGTTAAAACTCCCTAATATCTACCTCTCCTACTTGACGTGAAAATCTTACTGGGCTACAAGCGCGGGTCTGGCAGAGTTAATTAGGTCAGGTTCTGAGTGCTGCCTGGCACATATCGGGCTTTTACTTGGTCAGGTGGAAGACAATGTTGCTTCCCTTTTGCATATGATAAAAGAAAATGAATTTGCGGTGACATAGAAATAGGACTTGAATTTCCACAGAGAGAAGCTAGAGAAGGAATTAAAATTCCCTAGAGATGGAGAGAAGGTGGATTTTCGGGTAGATAAGCATAATTAAAAGACCTCTAGGGAGAATCAGCCCTTTGTGTGATTTCCTGAGATCTCAGAAGAATCACACAACTACTAAAGGACGGTGAGAGGGAAGCTATGCCGGAAGTGATAGTGTATGTCCAAAGAAGGCACAAAGAACAAACAGTGTCTGAGATTCACCGAAAGCTGTGGTTCATGTCAAGTTCGAATTCCTTGAGTATTCATGCCAGCTGGTTTTTCCAAATAGCACAATTGGTAGGAATACGTAAGAAAAATGCCAGTACGACGGGTCCGAAAGAAAAGATGGATTTACAGTGCTGGGGAAGGGGTCCTTAAGGGGAGTTTGTAGG
>NW_010391601.1:1787-5721 GCF_000710305.1 Buceros rhinoceros silvestris | reverse complement strand
AAGAAAAAGAGAAAACATGAAGGTTCAAGATGATAACAAATCTCGTTTGTAACCATACGTTATGCTGTGACAACAGTGCTCACCAGAGAGCCCAGAAGGTTTACAGACCCCTTTTCTTAACGTGTGACTTGGAGCATAACACAGTCTTAGGCAAACCGCAGGGCTATCGCAGGCAGCGCAGGCAACGCTGCTTGTTTTCTGTCTCAGGCTAGACCTTGGACAAAGTTTTGGTTGAGATTTCTGCAGACTGTTTGCGATCACCTCTAAAGACTCTTGAGTCTTTACAAAGGTGTGTAGAGTAACCCATGAAGAGCATTAACACAAGCTGGGCTGAAAGACGTCACCGATGAAGCCTCATCAGTCTTTCTGCCACCATCCCTGATGTGCCTAAATTTGCTGATGTCCTACAGAGAGGCACAGTATTGCAAACGCAGAAGAAAATAAGTGACTGCACGCATATGCAGGTCTCCATCCTGGAAGTGGAAGACCTGCAGTCAACACTCAAACCGTTTGCTGGTAAATACCGTGAAAGAGGGAATCGCACTGGCTCTGTGACAGCGAGGCTGAAGGTGAAAGCAGGTTGATAGCCTCACCTACCCCAGAGGGAACGGAGCTACGCAAGGACCTAGAAAACCAACCCAGCAAATTCTAAGTCCTAACTGATCAGTGAAGCCTTCGCTACGTACCTTCTCTCTCAATCCAAGTGTTTGGAATAAAGACATTTTAGTTCACTTAATCTATATAACAAGTTTGATGAAATTTGTTGATTAGTTATCCCGAATCCCAAGTGTTACAACAAATGTTGCGGGGATTTTCTGGTTTGTGGTTATTTCCCCGTATTGGAAGATGATGCTGACCATGGTCCACCTCCCAAGGTGCAAGGCATTGTTTGGCTTCCCTTCACCATTCAGTTTACATCAAATCTTTGCCCGTCCTCAGTGCAGAAGAACAGATGATGTTTAATTAAGTGCCAAAACCTTTCTGCTACCTTCGTTCTGAAAACAGAACTGATAAAACCATAAGAAAATCTATGTGCAAACTACTGTGTCATCTACTCTGTTCACTCAATTGTGAAAATTAGAGACTGCCTTAAAAAGTATACATAATTTTTTAAATAAGCAGGGCTTACTATTTGCCTTTTGATCTTTACCCTTTAAAGACATCTTTAAGATTTATGTCACATTCTGGAGAGCCAGAAGTGTACATTTCGATGAAAAGAGAGACAGCTCCACATCTCTGTGTGTTAATGCTTTATTTCTTTTTTCCATTTTGTTGAAGGAAATCTGTTTCGTCCAACAAGATTTGAAAATAAAGAAGGGCACCTTGCCAGCTCAAGTTTGCCTGGGAATGTACAAAACCAGCAGATTTGGCTGCAGCCGATTTAAGAAACTCAAAAGAAACAGCACTAAAATCTGAGGAAGGGGAAGCAACGGCTCTAAGTTATTTCCAATGACTTGAAGATAAATTTGGGAACTTGGAAAAACAGATGCTAGATGAAGTTCAAGCATGAATTCATTGTATTACCAACTGCAAAGCTTTCAAATATCTTATGACAATGTATTTTTTTCCATCTGCTTTAAAGCCTGTGATTGATCTTTCAAAATTAAATCTTTCTAGTGCATTTAAACCATTTTTCATCTTTTGGCTTCCAGGGAGACTGATTCCTTTATTTTTTTTTGTTTTAAAGAAATCTAATATTCTTATGTAATGATATAACTTGTGGCTCTGAAAGCTTCCACCACTTCCAACAAATTACCCAGTCCATGAGAATAGCCGGTTATACTATGTAGTGACTAGTAACGCTATCTGCTCCCTGCATAACTTTAAACACAAGGACTTGTAAGCTCCAAGGGACTGTTTTAAAACCTCACGGTAAGTTAAAAGTTGGTGTCTGTGGAGACAGAAGTCATTTTAATACGGGAAACTGAATAAAGGAAGGAATAAAAGTAAAGGAAATAATAATAAGGATGTAGGGGAAATAGCCATAGTGCTAAAGTTAAAATCCTGATTTTGTGGAACAGCTTTCAGGTCGCTGCTTTGCCACACTAGTAAATCGGTGCTACTCACATAGTGACTGTGTAGGTGCGGGTCAGCACAACAGCCTATGCTACACAGCCCTGTGCCGTCTGCTGTTAAGGAGTGCTGTGGTTGCATATTCAACACATGGGCTGTGTCCAAACAGGGGAAAGAAAAACCCCAAACCCTGCAGAAAACTATAAAAAGCTAAAAAAACAAATTAAAAAACCAACCCATACAAGCCACCCCCAGAAAACTCCTAATGCTTGTTGTAGCACTGCAAAGCTGCCAGTGAATTCGTTAAAACATTCCCAGCAATGAGCGTGGGCATTACGGTCCAGTCTCGTGCTTTACCCACTGAGTGGTTCCCACTGCTGCTCTGAGCACAGCGCAGAAGCAAATACCAAAATACAAAAAGAGTTGCCTTGTGGAGCTCACGCAACCAGGGTGAAGGGCAGAGCTGGCCAAGCAGCAGAGATGCTCAGCGTGGAGCTTATAGGTAGATGGTAAGTTAGGGAGAACTCCCTAATTCCAGTAAAGGAATATCATTATGAAGAAACTGTTTATATGTCTCCTCCTGGACGAGCTCCCCACTGGAGCCTACTGGGAGCTCAGTAAATGGGTTTGGGGAGCTCAGTTAAATGGGGTTGGGTTCTCTCCTCAGGCCCTGTGCCTCCCCATTGCTCTTCACTTGCCAGACCTCAGTTTTCCAGGGCTTCCCACAAAGACTCTGTTCTTTCACACAGCATAAACGAAGGGTTAGTATGAGAATCCATTGACATTATTGCCTAGATTTAATACTACTTTTACCAGTTCAGTAGCCAAGGCCTGTCCTAGAGTCACAGCATGGGCTAGAGGCACTACGAGCAGCCAAGACGGAGCACAAGCCATAGGAAGAGCCTTACACTTGGACTTGTTGGGTGGAATAGTGAACTCAAGCACAACCTCATCCAACTGAACTAAACCAACCCAGCCTCCTAAAATTACAGAGGAAATTATTTCAGAGTAATAGTAGCATAAAAGTAATAAATCAAACCCAGGGACATGCAATTCCACCTCAGTGCTGCACAGCCCTTCCGCCCACACCCAGCCAAACAAAACAGCAGGGCATTTTATTTCATATCACCAGAAATTGTTAGGCCTTTTAATCTATTTTCTTTAGCTACCCACACATGGCGCAAGCTCAGTTTTCCAACAGCTCCAGTGGGAGACAGAACAGACTACTAACCTCCATGAGGTCCCTCCGCCCCATAGATAGACCTTCTAAAGACTCTTTGCTTTGCCCATAAAACTTCCTTTTGTCTACCACTGTCTGCGATCGTTCCCTTCTTTACCATCTACAGTTACATTTTGTGACAGAATATCTGAGCAAGAAACCAAATCCTCAAGTACTTCCTTTTATGTAAGTTTAATTATCGTAACAGAATGGATTGTGGAATCACGCTTGTCCAGGAGACTCGACAGGCACAAACA
Source organism: Buceros rhinoceros silvestris (assembly GCF_000710305.1). Taxonomy (NCBI): domain Eukaryota; kingdom Metazoa; phylum Chordata; class Aves; order Bucerotiformes; family Bucerotidae; genus Buceros; species Buceros rhinoceros. The sequence continues at coordinate 2,232 of NW_010391601.1, read as the reverse complement.
GCCGAGCGGATTACTACCAGTTTACAGCTGCCCAGTATCTCACGGAGTTCAAAAGCTGCAGTTGTGGCGATTTTTGCGTTACTTATGCAGTTCGTACAATGAGATGAAGTTCCATAGTCTTTACATAAACCACTGCTCAACACAAAAAGCCTCAACTAAAAGACAAGTGGCCCAGAGGACTGCTGGGAAGGACAAGACCGCCAGTGCTGTTTGCATCTCTCCCTTTCCACGTTCAGAAGCGTCCGACCTGCAGCACACCTGCCCAGCAGCAGCGGAGAGTCACGCAATCCCAGCCCAGCCCCTGGTTTGTTCAGGTTTCGAGCTAAACTCTCCGCTTTATGACTTATTCATCACACTTGTCTGAAGAGTGTGGGCTGCCTAACCTGAGATCCATCACCTTCCCCCCCCCCCCACCCCCCAAATTAAAAGTCTAATTTGCCAAGCT
>NW_010391601.1:0-1738 GCF_000710305.1 Buceros rhinoceros silvestris | reverse complement strand
CACCCACCCCCAAAATTAAATGTCTAATTTGCAAAGCTCCATTTGTCATACTTTTTAGAGCTATGTAATGCACAGGACGACTTTTCCAGGTGCAGCCATGCCTCGGGGACGGAGCCAGCCGGGTCCTCGGACACCGGGGCTGGGTGACGTGCAGAGCAGACATGCACCGGGGTGGGAAACATTGAACTTCAGCCTCAAAAAGTATCAAAAGGCGACTTCATTAAACCAAAAGATTTTTTGCAGTGGGGTAACAGCTTATAGTGTATTGCCAAGAGATATGAGAAAGGGCAGATTTTTCTTATCTTTTGTTATTGGAATTGACCCTCAGGGTCCTTAGGCCTCAGTGAGAGCTTAAGCAAGCTTAGATCAAGGAAGGATTTTGAAATTGAATTTATTCAGATTAGCAAAACCTTGCATGAGAGGATTTACTCTCAACAAGCTGTTGCCAGCTCGGAGCTTAGAAAGCCCAGCACATTTTCATGATTTACAATCAACTTTTTTTTTTTCTTTTAAAACAAGGCTGGCCTCATTAAAATGTTTGTTATCAACATTCACACAGTATCAAAGATCCTCTGCTAAATGTTTATTTATAGGTACCTCTCTTGGTTGTCCAGATAGTTTCATTCAAATGACATCTCAGGGTTTTAGGACAGGGAAAACAAAAAATAAGCAAGCTTAGATCAAGGAAGGATTTTGAAATTGAATTTATTCAGATTAGCAAAACCTTGCATGAGAGGATTTACTCTCAACAAGCTGTTGCCAGCTCGGAGCTTACAAAGCCCAGCACATTTTCGTGATTTACAATCAACTTTTATTTTTCTTTTAAAACAAGGCTGGCCTCATTAAAATGTTTGTTATCAACATTCACACAGTATCAAAGATCCTCTGCTAAATGTTTATTTATAGGTACCTCTCTTGGTTGTCCAGATAGTTTCATTCAAATGACATCTCAGGGTTTTAGGACAGGGAAAACAAAAAAAAAGTATTTCACATAATGATAGAGAAGAAAACGCAGGAGCTGCGGCAGCAAAACCTGTTTTATTAGAACGAAATGTAGTGACTGAGATGTGGCTTTCATAATTAAAACAGGTCTAGACCTTCTATAAAAATCAGCCTGCACTCTAGCACTTCACCTATTTATTTTGGTATTTATACTTCTGACAGAGCGAGATACTTGTTCCCGTTCATTTACCGCAGACCGGTAACGCACACAGCGCTCCGTCCCTGCTCTTTGAATTCAGCAGGGAGCATTTTTACAAGCAAAACCCAAACGACCCTCGAACCGCCGTCCACTTCACTGGGCCAGGATTTTACCTCACAGCTCCAAAACAAAACGTGCGTGGTTGAAACGCGTTACGTGCTGGCACTGGGGAGTTCCTGCCTGCGCTGGGGCAGAGGCAGGAGACGACTCGCTCAGACTTTCTCGGTTGGCTTCTGCCAACTCATGTCGCATCACTGACGCCCACAGGAGACGTTTTAGCAGAAAAGGGGGTTGTACCCGTGCGTAAGGAGTTGGTGCCATTTCAGAGACTTGCATCAAGGCTACGAATTCCACACGTACCTTGTACAAATTCATACCTTGTCCTCTCTGGTGGAAACCTGAAGGTCGACAACGACACCTGCCACCAAGAGGAATCCACACGTGGAAACGTACCCTTCTCTGGGGAGGGTCTAGGATGCAGCTGCAGGGAACTCAGCTCTGAATCTAGCACCTGGCTTCGGCCCTCAGGCAGTTATT
>NW_010391600.1:3711-15870 GCF_000710305.1 Buceros rhinoceros silvestris | reverse complement strand
GGGGGGCAGAAAAAACCATTTTCTGATCATGCAAGCTTTCATATAGAACTTGTTCTTTGTCATTTCATTACCGTTTGGTAGAAAAAAAAATACCCTCTTTTTTTCCCTCCGCTTTTAGGTGCCACGTAAAATTGTACAATGTGTTTGCTTCAGATAGTGCCAGAGAAGCATAATGAGGTGTTTAGTCACAGTTTGGATGTGGCATTGGTGGAAAACAGGAGGAAGCAGGAACTGTGGGCTAGATTTTTCAAGGCAATAGTCCTTGTAATCCAAGGCTGCCCAAATCCCAAACGGGTATCCAGACAATACCAAGACCCTAAATTCTCAGTTTGCTTTTTGTTAGGCTGTTATCTGCCAAACATTTTCCTTTTCTTGCAAGGTCTTCAGTATGATTTGGGATTTTGGTGTTGTGCTTTATTGTTTTGTTTTGTTTTTTCATCTGTTAACCCTTGGATTTCTGTTTGCTCCCTTTCTTGCAGAGCACCTTCGTAAATAGGAATGCAAACAGTCTGGAGTAAGTGTGCTTTTCTGCTATGTAACACATGGGTGGGAGGGCTGTCTGGGGTGCATCTTTATAGACTGGTAAAATATTAATGTGCTAACATTTTCCCCTACTGTGTATTTAGATTTATAAGGCAGTATTGTGTATCGGTGCACTCCGGTATGATGAGAGGAATACGTATCACTTAATATTCTGCAGTTTAGAGAAAAAAGATTTCTGTGTGAATAAACATGTCTGCAAATACTATAGTACTGATGTTATTCTGCAAGTTAATTGTATTTTACTATACGTGAAAAGTACAGCATTATGCCTTATGCAGGCTTTGAGATTCAAAATTGTATATTGGAAACCTATTAGGATGTAGGAGTACTGTGAAAACCTGTGAAAGACCTCTACTAAACCATGAAGAGTTCTACTAATAATGAAAGTGTGTGACTTGTTTATAAGAGTGTTTTTCCTGTGGGTATGGAATTGTATATGAATAAATATGTAGAAGGTGCTGGGACTACAAAAGTATTTTGGATTTGGCATTATTTAATATACTACCTGTAATATGTGTTGTCATCCCCTAAACGTTTCTCAACCTTTTTATTTTAATATCAGTTTGTTCTTTCAGCAAACATAATAGCATGAAGCTGTGGATTCAGGTTACATACTTAGTTCTAAATTTAAATAAACAAGCAGATTATTTAAATATTTTTCACCTAATGATAGTTGAACAGTCATACCTTTGTGCATTTGTTTGAAAAAAAAAAAAAGGGTTTAAATTGCTGAACCCTAAATACTGGTTTTTTGCTTTGTTGTTGGATGCTGGAACCGGTTATTTGAAAATAAGTGCGTGTTTTTCCAGATACTTTAATGAGTTGGTTTTATCACTTTGTATTCTCTGATTAAATAGAATATGAAATGTAGTATAATTACAATGTAATTTAAATAATGAATTAATGCCAGCAGATGATACAATATGCAAAACAGTTTATTTCAACAATCAATTTCCTTATAGTTCAGTGTATTGCTCAATTATTGATAAAATAAATGATATTAAATATAGTAAGAGTAAGGACATGCTGGGTGATAATACACAGTATCACTATTAACTGCTAAAAATACTGTGATCCAAATCATTCGATAATCCGGGTGAGGTTATGAGTGATACATAAACCGAGGAAGTTTTACTCAAATACTTTTTTTTTTTTAAATAAAGTCAGAGTTAAACAGATAAATAGGTCTGCCTGAGTTTCAAATGCAGAGAACCCCCTGGAGTAAAGACAGAACCTCTGGAACATGTTTCTAAGCTTGTCTTGTGCTGGTGTCTGTTACTATTACGAAATACATAGGCTTCTCTGTAGATGGTATGAAAAGCCTCTGATTTGTGAATTTTTCCAGTACCAATGGGAAACGGGTTATATTAAATTCTAAAAAGAGATAGAGGGCTTGATTCTACTGTCAACATAATTATGTTTCCTGTGATCTGAACAGAGAGCCAAATCAGGCCTACCAAATTTGTTTGAAATGAAACAGAAAATACAAATATATGTGTGCAAATATATTTCTTTGTTTCTAATCTGCCTAATTAAATCAGCAATGTGGTATCTGGTGTCCATTAAAAATGTTTGGGTTTTGGGTTTGTTTTTTTTTTTTTCAGAGCCTGGCTTCGAAAGTATTTCATGGTCAGTGGAAAAAAATGAGGAAGAGGAGGGTGTGGCTGCATCTTAGAGGATCTGGCCCTGCAAATGGGCACTAGCTTGTGGAGATGCAATTCTTCGTCATGACAAAACGAAGACTTCTTTTAGGTAAAGCAGTTTTTCTTTTTTTAAATCAAAATTCAAGTAAGCATGTTATCCTATTATTTCTTAATGCATGTTTCTGAAGGATAGTCAGTTGTCCTCACTTGAATTCAGTAGCTTTATTCACATCTTGTTTTGCCGCAGATTTCTCAACTCTCTCACTAATCATGGCAGAACCCACAAAAACTAGTTCCAACTTTATTGAGTAATAAGGAAAGTGGTTTGATGTTTTGTTTATTCTGAATATCCAGCAAGGGACTGATCCTGTAGACTCTAGAATGTATCTGTACCCACTTCTTAATTTTTATTTCTATGCACTATGCTGCACCATTAGCCCCTGAACTGGCACGTGGATAAACAGATATTTTTTGTCTATAGTTCTTTATATTATGATGGCAATTACAGGATCACAAAAGTTTGGAATGAGACTTCGAGAATATTTTCAGGTAGCAATCCTTGTCGGATGAAATTTTGACCTTCTTTTCAATGAAACGATATATATTTTTTTTAAAGACATAGTCCATGTTTGTTACAAGGGCTGTTAGTTTATAATGCTTATTTACAATCATCTTAATTCTTTATAATTGATGTTAAAGCTATTTTTCTGCAGTGGCATGGTTTTATCCTCTTTTTTTCCTCTGCTGCTGCAAATGTATTTTGAAAATGTGTGAATTTTGCTGATACTGTGAGTGAAGATGGAGCTGAAGAAAATTCTTGAGTAGTATAACCACTCACAGGTGTGGTTACAGAATCTCCTCTCTCATCTCTTGTCTTATGTTTGAGCTCGTCATCTTTTAATTATGTATCCTTATTCTCTTTTGAAGAGCAGCAGTGTGTGGGTTGTGGTGAGGTATTATCACAGTTTGGGTGAGTTGTTAGCCGTAAGACTGAAGGCTAAGTGTAGCAAACCACCATATGAGTGGGAATATCCCAGCATCTGACACACATCTCAGAATCTCTTATAATTATTAAATGATTTTTGCAAATAATGATGTGTGGATGGGGAAAAAGATAATATGATAAACAAGGAAGCACATTTATATGGTAGAGCAATGTCTTATAGTTTAGGTTCTTGCTACTTATTTTGCAAGTAGAGGAAGAGCAGGTGGCAAAGTAAACGTTTTTAAGTATTTTGGTGAAGTTTGAGTGATGCATTGATAGCATTGTATTAGGCACAGTAGCTAGCTTAGAGTATGAATGATTTCACTTTAGTTAAAATGAATTTGTCTATGTTTTTGCCATCGCTTTTGGCCATAGGAAACAAAAGTAGAAATTACTGCATTGGATCAGATCCACAGTCTAATTAATGCTGAGTCTACCCTGACAGTTCTTACAAAGGGTAGATTGGTAAGAGAACGGAGGGCAAAGACGACCAGCATTTGATCTTTTTGGAATACCCTGTCCTTGTCAGAAAGTGGGCCAGTTAGAACTCTTGGCCAGTAGCTTTATCATGGCTTTGCACAAAGATTTTTCATAGTCTTTTCAGCAAACAATCCTATTTAACACTATATTTTTGTAGGCTATGAATAGAACCGTATTCTTTCAGAATCCCACTGATGTCACTTAGCGATGGACTGTGGCGCTGATTTCCACATGCTTAGCCTGCACTTTGTAAAATAATGTATTCCCGTAGTTTGAATTTTCTGCTTATTTAATTTAACTGAATAATCTTCCATTCAAGACTGGAAGTAGGTGTGAAAGTCAGGCTACAATTCCTGACTTTCAAAGTATGTCTATCTTGTCTATCTGTTGTGTTCCCTGTGGCTGATGTGCTCACCAACATAAATAGTTTAATCACTTTATGTCTTCGTGCATGGCATTCTTTTTGTAAGTCAAATAATTTTAGCCACCTGCCCTTGCACTGCTGTTACCTCTGTAACTTTAATGAAATAAGATAAAAAGAACTGTAGGTAGCATTCTCTGTGAAGGTTTTTCTCTGGCTGGTATTTATTGGAAGGGTAAATCTTTTGAATAGAGTGTTCTGTGCTTTCTTGCGTGCGTTGTAAAATTTGGCTTGTTTGACATTGCTGCGTGTACATGAAAGCTTTTGTCGACTTGTTATGGTGGCACCCGGCTCTTTTCCCTTTGCTGAGAATGTTGCAATATGATTTCCTTAGGTATTATTAAAAAAAATTTATCATGCTTCACATTCACTCAACTTTATTAAACCCTTCAGTATCCCAAATACGCTCTCCCTCACTAGCCACTCTTTTACAGCTCATCTTTCCAAACCACTGACTGAAGTTAAAAGCTGACACTAGCATGGCCTCTGCATTCCGTTTGTCCATTTCACAAAACAAGGAAGTTTTAGCTCAAACCAGGGCATCATGCAACCTTTTTCCTCTTAAAATGTATTTTTATTCCTACATTTTACTTTTGTCTGCTTAGCTCATTTTTAATCATGACTCCAACTTTCAGTCATGATTACTCTGTTTTCTTTATGGTCTTTATGAGTCACATTATCAAAGCCCTTTTGAAAGGCCAAATAAATAATAATTTCTTCTGCGGATGCACTCCAAGTTAAAACGGACGTATTTTTCATTATGTTAGCAACGTTGTTTTTCTCTCCATTATGTAATCTCTGCTTAGGCATTAAAGTTATCGTCTTTTAAAGTAGCCTTCCAGGCTGTTTACTAAATGCTAGAATTCATTGCCATGTAATCTGGATCATCATTTTATGGTTATTTTTAAGGAGTCCTCCCCATTCATTCCTGATAGGAGAGTGCATGTGTCTATTGGAAACCCTGCCTTCAACCTTGAGCTGCTTCAAAATGCCTGCGTGTGTATGTAGACCTCAGAATGACTTGCCCTTTAATTTATACAGTTATTTCAGCACTTCCTATTTTGGAATCTGTTGCTCTTTCACCCTTTACTTGCAAAAGAATTGATTAATGGGATTTGCTTCTCTGAGGGACCAGAGGAGACAATTTGATCACTTGAATACCAGAGATATCTACCTGTATTAAGCCTGATAACTTATTTTTAACCTAAAACGTACCTTTGGGTCTGTCTGGATTTCTGGACACAAGGAAGTAGAGGCATATCCAGGAATATGATGTAGGGTCGATATTACTCCACCCTCCCCACCCCACCACCACCACCCCACACACACACACAGAAAAAAAAAAAGGGGGCTATGCAAGAATTTTGTGTCACAAGTCATGTTTCCTCTGTTTTCTTGTTCAAGACAAGGGACATCTTGTCCCATACATTTCTAGAATGTGGTTTTTGCTTCCTGTCTTGGAGGGAGAGTGATGTTGGCTGGTGTGAAGGTGAAAGAGAATTGGAAAATAAAAGACTGGGACGTTTAATATTGAGAGCTTCCAGCGGAAGAGGTAGCGGCTATACAGTCTTTTTTCTTCTTTTTTTTATAACCCAGATCAGGAATCCAGCTAGCAAGAAATACTAATGTGGTCATACAGGGTGAGAAAGGGTGAGTTTACTCTTTTGCGTGACTAAATATCTCAAGGTCATAGTCAGCTGTTCTCTCTTCTGCAGTGTTTTTCCTCCTCTATTCACTCTCTTTGTTTCCCCGTGCTATTTCAGACTTGCCAGACAACTGCTGTGCAGTCTTTCTGCTTCTGATGTATGTCAATAAATTGTCCTTATGTCTTTGGTTCAGTCCTTATGTTCCTAATCTCCATTTTTTAAGTATTACTTTCTAAGAATATTACATGTTCTAGTTGTTTCAGTTCAGTGCTTTATTTTTTCAGGAAAGTACCTTTTTGCCTCAACTTACTACAAAGTCCACCTACTTCTTCAGTGTCTAGAGATTTTGTTACCCTTTTTTTTTTTTTTCTGATGGATATGCTACGTCTGCATAATCTTTCATGCATAAAAGCAGAGTGTTCCCATGGAACTCAGTGGGAAGATCTGATAAACATACAAGGTGTCAATGCGGTCCTGTACTTCCAGGTAGCTTATTTTAAATACCTGCTGTACAGTTTTGTTTTTCACTAGGTGCTTGTTTTACTTTGGACACAGGCTTTTCTGAATTTGTTGTCTGTCAAAGTTTTCTGACTCTGCTGTTCTTTCTTTAACCTCTTGTATATAATAAAAAGCCAAACACTTCTGTATTAGATTTTGAGGAACAGCAGTCACTGGAAACAGTATTATTAGATTTTATTGTTCCAGGCACAGAAGTAGATAGGTGAGAAAACGTGGAAGAGCATTATACTGAGTGCCAGTCTTTCACCCGTCGACGGTGGGAATACTGCGCATCATGGTGCAAACACATGGTTTGGAAGTTTCTTCTTTATATTTGATCATGTTGGGTTCTGTCGTGAGCCACTGGGGCTATAGCCTGTGCTCCCCAGTGGGATGAATGTGCTAAGAAGGCTTTCTTTTGGTTTTTCTGATGACAGTAAGTTTCCCTCTCTTCCTGCTGGGGTGAGGAAAGGTCAGAAACCCTTGGAGCAAGGAACAGCAGTGGTGGGTGAAGAAGGTGATTTTTTTCACAAACAGAATATAATAATGTGAACATAATAAGGCAAACGTAATGGTTTTTTTTGTTGGATTTTTGATTTCATTTATCTGTTCAGATCCTTTAAAAAAACCTGCTACAAGGAAGCCTGCAAACAGGGAAAGTAACTTCTCGAATGTCTTGAAGAGGAGCGCAAAGAATCTTCCTTCCTTCTCCTGCCTGATGCTTGAGGATGCAGGGCTAGCAGAAGGGATGGGAAGGGCCGGAGCGTACCAGTGTGAATGCAGGCTAGATATAACGAAACCCCAGCTTGCATTGATTCATGTTGCTAGAGACCAGAAAGCTGCGTTTAATGTTGTGGGTTCACAAATAGCTATTTTGCACAAAGGAGCCGAGAATTGAAGAACACCCTCTCACCCTTCCCCCCATACAATCCATGTAGCTAACTCTTGTACTGTGCTACTCCAGGACCTTGACTTTTGGAGTCTGGCATTGCTGGTCCTCCTCTCAAATTCACAGGCATGATGGGTGATCTAGTGCTGATTTTAACTGCATTTAGCCTCTGTGGGGTATGTCTGCGGTGCTGAGCTCCCTATGCTAAAGGCTTCGATCGGTTTGGACCCTCTGTGTGTCCTTACTCCTATTGTTTTCTTCTAGAACCTCTAGCAACGTTCAGCTTCATCAGAAGTGCTTCTGCCCGAGGGTAGAGGGGAAAATACCTTAGTGTCGATCACTCCCTTCCACATGCTCTGTTTCTCCCAGCTTGGATGAGTAGTGTCTGCATCCCAGTGAGCAGAATCACCACAGATGAGGAAACCAAGGCACAAAGCAAAAGTTGGGATCATCCAATAGGCCGGTGGATTAGAGGCGAGAATTGAAAGTAGACGATCAAGCATGCTGTCTAATGGGCCCTGTTGCCTCCTGTATGTTACCAATGCAACATTAACTTAGTTGTTTCAAGAGATGTTTCTGTTAATATATTTCATATTAATAATGAGGTTCTAAGATATTCTTAAAAAGTTGTTAACAGAAAGCTTAACAGACAAAAGAAGTGCTTATTTAGCCTGATTAAGCCTAGCTGTCAGCATACATGAGTTCTCATAGGCAGCATATTTTCACTTTATTTTCCTCTGTTTCTTTTTTGCAAGTGAACCGTTCTGGAGTTAGCAATTATCTACAGTAACAGCAACTTTTCTGCCTATCCACGTAGTACAGGATATTTCAAGATACACCTTTATAGTGACTACTAAAGTTTACACTCTTTAATAACCATTTTAAGACCCAAACAATTTTGTACATCAACTCAGAACTTTTCAAAAGGAGATATACAAGCAAAGAAATTGTATTGAGGAGATGATAGTTTTCACTCAAAGTTATTTTTAAAGTCATAGAAATATTTTAAAAACAGCTGGCTAGCTGTGCAGAAAACAACCTGGTTTTGGAAGGAAGACCACATTGAAGTTCATTTGCACTTTTTTTGCACTGGAATTAATGTGCCATTGAGCCTTGGCAGCTTAAGGTGTCTCTATTTTGAAAGGGGGGGTAGAGGGGAAGTGAAATGATTTAGTGGCTGAAGAGAGTTGCCACTTGCGTGAGCTCCATCCCTAGGGATATGACCTCTTTAATCCTCTTTAGTTAATGTATTGGTGATCTTTACTTAGGCAGAATAAACAGTGCTGTTCTGAACAAAGGGGAGGTCATGCTTCCTGCATTACACTCTGACCCCGGGGTCACGGCCTTTGTTCACTTCTCAATGGGAATTGCTCTCAGAGGGCCACCACAAAATGGAGAACTAATTTAGGCACGTGCTGGCAGAGAATGGCAAAGTATCGGGTTTGCCTCACCCGAACCTCCAAGTGTGCAGCAGTCACAGGGAGAGTAAAAGTCAAACCATTTCAAAGAGGACGTATTAGCTCTTTACTTACCAATGGCTGTGGCACGTAATCCCTTGTTGAACTAAATAAATTGCTGGGATCTTCCCCTCTGTGCTGCCAGTAATTAAATTTCTCTGTTTTCAGCCTTTAAACTTTTTTTTTTCCCCCACCGGCCTGTTCCAAATGAGGAGGCATTAGACTAGTGAAAATTAGAGAATTTTTTTCTTAAAAGAACACGAGAAAGTGCATGGGTATTGCAGCATTAGACTTGGGCCTCTGAGGTCTCAAAGTGAGTATTGTTTGTCAGCCTGTAAGGAAACGTTGATGCTGTATCCCAGCAGATTGTATTAATCACCTTTTTCATAATATTTTCTTTGTGTTGCACCAAGTAAATATACACACATACGCATGCATGTGAAAGGGACGTGCTAAGGGTGGGGTGTTAAACCAAAGTGAACTAGGATATCCTCACATTCATCACTACTGTTATGCAAAAATGCAGAATTTTTTTTTTTTTTTTGCTTCAGGAGTGACTGGTGGTAGAATGTGATATATCTCAGTTTTTGGTTGCTGTGACATGGGAACATATACAAATGTGTTAGCTGAGATAAATTATCTGGGAGACTTGCGTATAGATAAAGAAAACCATCACCTTTCACTGAAAGATGTTTATTATTTTTCATCTGTACACTGTCCTATGTTTAGCAGTAAAGTCTGTGAAATACAATGATAGAACATAAAATAATTAAACTGTAAATGCCTGTCTTAAGTCAAAATACTGCTTTTCTACATTTCTTCCCTCTATAAAAAAAAGAGTCCTTAATTGCTGATGACAGCCAAGTTGTGTAAATCACAGCAGGGTTATAACTAAGCACAAGGCATGTGTGTATATTGGGGAGAACTTAAAACATTGCCATCACAAAAATAAGAAATACTACGATAGTAAGCTTCAAGGCTTCTGTGGCTTAGACATGAATAGGATCAAGGTAAAAATGTGTACGACGGTAAATTTTAGCTCTCAGACTTGGGTGTTTCTGGATGTACTGTTTGTTTTGTTGTTTGTCTGGGTTTTTTAAAATGTTTTCTACCATTATAAGTCCTTGGAAGACTCTACAATATTGGCATAACGCTGTGCAAGGGTTCACCTGACATTACTGCTGGTTTAGGGTACAGTCCTGCAAATGCTAGCTGTGGTACCCTTTGTGTTTCTCTTGACAACCTGTGGACTGCTCTAGTAACACGCAGTAAGCCATCCAACAGATGCTCCTCAGACTGTGTTGTCTGTGCAGCTGTGGGCACCGCTTGTGTTCAGTCCACCCTTGTGTAGCAGAAGGCTTTACTGTGGTGGAAGTGGCTCAATCCTGCCCGGAGGCTGAGAGAAGTGTGCGGACAGGAGATCCCCAGCGCCTTCACCTTGCCCAGAGCATCCTTCTCCTGAGGTTTTTCCAAGGCTCCGGGCAGGACTGGAGAGAGAGCCTGGTGTAGTGCTTCTGCATTTGCTACAAAGATTTGCCCTCTGTACCAGACTGTTCAGGAGGATTCAGACTGGAGAGGTTTTCTAACTGTTGTAGACTTCCAAGCCTTTTTTTCCCTCCTTCAGATTATGTGCTGTAATACAGATTTGCCCGATATAGAATACTGTAACTCTCTTTAGTGTAAGACAACAAAATTTTCTCTCCCTTTTTCTCTGTCTTTCTCTTTCCTTATTTTGTTTTCTTTGCATTCCAGTCATTTCAAGTAAAATGTTACGTCTTTCCCTTAGTTTTCTTGAAGTTGCATGATTTAAACAAACACTGCTAATAATCTACTCTTAGATTTGAAAGTGCATTCTGTAATAAGCAACGTAAGATCGTTAAACAAAAGTGACCAAGCAACTGTAGCATCGTGCCCTTCTAATGAAAAGTTGCATTCAAAGCTAAGCCAAACGTGAACAGTGGAGAGAGTTAGTACGTGAGCAGCAAGTGATGCTGACTAGTGCAATGCTGAAACCAACCCTTCTGTGTCCTTTATTCACTACTTGAAATTCTGAAAGTCCACTAGCTTTAGATTTTAATGGAAGCCAGAGGGGAAGCGTACATCTACTATACCCACTATCCAATAAAAATTATGTTGTCAGGTTAGTATTTGAATATTCCTCACTTGTGCTACTTAGTTATAATTAATACGTTTACTAATGAAAATAAAGGGTCTGTCCCTTTACTGCTTTTCTGTTGTCTGTAGGATTTTAAAGACTAAAGAGTGTCAGGACCATATCAGTTGTGTTTATTCTTGGTGTTTCTTTTTTCTTGCTTTAGAGAGTTGATGTTGTTGTGCTTTGTTTGGAGGTAATGAGCTGTAGGAAATCTTAAAACGTTGATAGTTGCTTAGCGTAAAAAAAAAATCAGCCAATATTCAAATTTTAAAACATTTTTTTTTCCTCAAGAAGATATTGGAACCATAAAATAACTACAGTAAGTGCCTGCTTGAAAGGAAGACTGATTTTTCTCAGTGTGTGGTAAATATTTCAGCTTGCAGTATGATAATCTAAGATGTCATAGTAGAAGCGCCTCTTCTGAAGGTTTTTTATTGAGTGGAACCTTTTGGAAATATTTTGCCTTGAATGCTCCTGATTCAAACCTTAAATAGTGAAGTAAAAAGAACTGTATCCCTGGAAAACTTCGGCTTAATAGAATGATCAGAGAATAGTCTGTTGTGAACTTGATTCCTTAGCGTTACTATTTCTGTCAGCGATTTCTCCAGCTAGTGTACCTAGTAAAGCTCTATGGTAGTTAATATTTTTCTCATTTCCTAGACAAAGATGTTACTAAAATAAGAAATATTAATTTCTGTATCATTTTCATAAAGGAAATTTTTTTTAAAAATTACAAATGTGATGCCTGAAGTGAAAACTAAGAATCATTTATATTTAACAGCTTCCTCTGTTAAGCAACTGTTGTAGTCCTGTCTATTCTGCTTTTAATTTTAAGCCATTTATTTACCCCGTTGATTTGCCTGATCTTTGGACAATATATCATCAGTTTATCTAAGGAGAGAAAAAATGAAAAATTTAATAGTCTTATCAGACATGGGTTTGGTCAGATATCAGATGTACTATGGAAATTACTGAGTCTATTCTTTACTTCTTGAAGATTAACATTTGTCTGAACACTGGACTGCTGGAGATATATATATATTTAGGCCCAGTGTAACTCAGCAAAATTCGTTTGAAGTAAATGCTGATTTGCCCGATTTATCTTCTGGTGAAATCTCTTCTTCTGCCTCTTTCCACTGAATACTTGAATAAAAAGAAATATGTGAAATTTCAAGATGCTACTTGGATACATATAGGTGCATATCATACATTTACGTGTGTGTGTGTGTGTGTGTGTTTTAAATTAATATTAGGGTGAGCAGAAAATACAAGAATGAATTCAGTTGCACCTGTAAAAATAAAAATGGTACTTCTCTGTGAAACTGCATTGCTGTATTTTTCTGTGGAATGAGGATACCATCCTTATGTTTTCCACTGGCACTATCTGCTTCGGGAAGAAAAACGCATGACAGACTCAAAATGGCATTCTCTGTTAGGGAAAG
>NW_010391600.1:0-3620 GCF_000710305.1 Buceros rhinoceros silvestris | reverse complement strand
AAGACGAAGATGAAAGCTGAAATTACATACTAGTTCCAGCACAAAATGGCCTTTTCCAATAGATTTCTAATAAATTTCCTAGGCTGATTAAGGTTTTGGCCATTAGCTGGCCAGTAAAAGCTGAACAATAATACAGTAAATCTAATATTCCTACAAAGATCTTCCCCTGTTTGTATGGGATACCCATTCGCTATACGAGCATGTGTATAAGTACAGCATTAAAGCACAACTGTGTTTGTAAGTCCCCACAAGGAATCTTAAGTATCTATTTTGCTTTCCCCTCTGTGCTGAATACTCGGAGCGCTGCCAGCTGAGTGCTGGAACATTTTAGTCTATGCGTGCATTGCTTTATTAGACGAAATCCCTGGTCCTTATATGTCAGTCTCCATAATTGCTTCAGGTCTAGTACAGGAGCGAGGTCGTGGATTTAGGTAGTCGTAGAGCAGTTAGTTAGTTAGTTGTACATGTTCTCTGAATGTAGTGAAGACTTGTTACCGTAATTTTACCCTGTGGAAAGGGTAAAGTTGGTGCTGATGTAGTGCCGTTATGATCAGCTTCTCTTATGTAGTTCTTACGCTATATTTTAGATGGATAAACACTTTTTAAATTACGTGTTTATATGTGTAACTAGAAAAAAAAAATAGTCCTGAACCATGTCTCCTATGATTTTATTTTTTCCGCTGTTATAATTCAGATGTAACCCTTTGATAGTGATCTTTAGGCTGCACTATTGAAATATTTCTGTTGAGCAGTATTATGTAAACTGAATATCAATTTACGGTCTTACTCTAATAGTATTCATACCTACTGGGCTGTTGCAACAGGCGACCGTAAATGCATACGTACTTGTATCTATCTCGTGTACCGGTCTACCGTAATGAACACAGCAGACACGTATGTCTGTGGGCACACGCACGCAGAAGAGATGAAGTATGGGATTTTGTTAAAATGTTTGTTGGGGGAGGGGGGGAATTATTTAATTTTCTTACAAATAAATGATGGAAGTAATATGGGCTTTAGATGATAGCTTTCATTTTAGTATTTGGCTTCAAAAGTTTTTGAAAAGCAGATGTATTTCTAACTGAGTGAAGGAGAGTTCTCGGTTTCGAACCAAGTCGTACTGTCTTGTTTCCAAGAGGCAGAAGTCTCTCTGTCTTTTTTCCCCTGCACAATTTTCTCACTAAGTTACTCATTTGCAGTAGAAAAAACTGCTGGTTTCTTGAAATTTTTGGTGGACCAAGAAAAGATCATCGCATTGCATTTCTGTTGATAACATTTTCTGGGAAGGTAAATTTAAGAACTGGCATTTTAACATTTAACATTTTCAATGCTTTTATCATCAGTTTGAAAGTCTCCACTAAATCATGTTTATGCCCTAGGAAAAAATGGTTAAATTTGAAACTTGAAATTTCCATGGATTAGTCACTGATATCCCCTGGGAATTGTCAGTATTCTAAAAGGAAGTGTTTTTAAACAACTGGAAAACATACTTCAGTGAGTACATCTGGAAGCAGCCCTTCACAATTCTCATCCCCTCCTTTTTTTTTTTTTCTTCTTTGTGATGCCAGTGTTATCATTCATATTGTACGTTAATAGTGTAGATAGCATAGTAAAAACTCCGTTCAGTGGTTTCCTCATAGAAGTGTTCCCATTGGTTTTGTCAGGTTATAATAAACTTCATTAAAATAACCTTTATTAATTTATGGCATACGTTTAATCTGCAGAGATGCTGATTCATCTTTTAAAAAGGAAAATGGGAAATGATGAAAAAAGATTTTCTGCAATAAACTTCTGGCTTGCTGGCAACACCAAAATAGCCCTCTTTTTTAAAAAAAAAGTGTTTTACTTGCTATGTAATGTAAAGCTAATAATACGTACAGGTCCCTTCTTTCTACACAAACAAAAATGGGTCCTTTCAGAGCATGATGCTCCAGGTTGAGGCCTTGCTGCTGCATCTGCTGTGGAGTCCCAGAGCCGTCACTCTACTACTGCAGCTGCTGGTAGTGGAGCGAGTTTGAACTTCTGCCGATGCACTGCCATGCCTCGTTCCTAGTCTGTACTTGGAAGCGGGGCAGTTGTCCCTTCAAATCTGCTACCATCCTTTCTGTGTATTCTGTTATTTTTGTCAACGTTATTTGTGACACATCTGCCTACGGATCGTGGAATACTTGAATGTATCTCTCTGTAGGAATACATCTTTCTGGACAAAAGAAATACAGAATCACATGTGCACGACATTTTGTTTAGTAAAACTGAAAAGTAGCAGAACACTGTTAAGGCTGAATATGTAAATTTAGGCATCCCTTCAAAATGTAAGAAATTTGATAATGCAAGCATGACAACTTTAAGTATAACGTGACAGACGGGAAGAAAAACCTCAAATGATTCCCAGGAAGACAATTCATGGAACACAAATTCTATGAAGTATTGAATTGAAGATGGTGTTCTTTTTTCACAGCTGTAATTTGTACCTGCAACTGATATAAAGAATGTAGAAGCCTGTATTATCCGTCCAGATAAATACATGAATATTTTCAGTAGGTTCATTATTCTCTTGACATTATATTTAATGACAATAACAATAATGCATCGACATTGTTCATGGTAGGGATTTTTTTTTTTTTCTTCAAGAAGAGGGGTTTAAATTTCCTTGTGCCAATATACTTTGTTACAGTGTGAGATTCCAGGGCTATTTTAGATAGCCAAGCTAGACGGTTAATCTAAGATACCCCTTATGTACGTTATGTTTTAATAGGCTAAAGAGAAGTATTAACTTGAACCATAGAACTGAAGTTGGCTACTTAAAATAAATATGATAATAACATTCAGACAATAACAAACAGATTGTGTCCCTGTGAATTCTGTATCTACAACTATTTTGGATTGTCTCTGTGTGTACTAAATACTTGCAAGTATGCTATGAATATGTCATGTTACCGTAATGGACATGCCTTTTTATTTTCTTACAATTTATGCAAATTTTTAGTCTTTACTAACATTTCACTAACAAAAAAACAGCTAAGGAATCTCTGTTGTATGTAAATTTTGTTCCTGTTACAACTTATTTTGCTGCTGTAATTAAATAATAGATACACTTAATATCAGAGAACTTGGTCACTGGACAGCTCTTGGCTAGTTTAAAAGCCTCGAAGTAATTTACAATGTATTTTAATCCTCTTTCAGACCTAAAGGAATTTTAAGTTTTCATTGCAGATCTCATCGTGTATATTTACTTACTTTGTGCAGCTTATCATTCTCTAAAAATTAACTTTTTTTTTTACAGTGTCATTTACCCTATTTTTTTAGTTATCTCACTTTTGTCTTCTCAAGTAGCTATTTCTGTGAGGCGTCCAATTTAAATAAACGGAGGGCTGTGTTTTAAAAGCCAGGAGCTGGGTTTAACCCTGTGCTCCCAGGGATACCTGGGCACAACGTATTGCCAGGACAGAGCGTTTGCAGCAGCAGAACTAGAACCGTCCCTCACCGCTGGAGGTACAGAAACACCGGACGGTGGAGATCTGGTAATATTGTAGCTTGCGAAGTTGCCCCGAGAGGTGCAGCGTTTGCCACACACACGCACCCCCCAGCACCGCCTTCGCCCCCGGCCCCGTCCGCAGGCG
>NW_010391599.1:7504-10940 GCF_000710305.1 Buceros rhinoceros silvestris | reverse complement strand
CGCGGCCGTTTACTTCCCTAAACTGAGAATGAGTGCGGCTCTCTGCGGGATACAGCGCAGTGGGCGAAACCTCGGGGCCTCTTCGTGAGCTGGTCAGAGCGAACGGTCTCAATGGAGACAGAAAGAACACGCTCTGCAGAGGACAAATGACGCTGGGCTCAAGCCTGCCCGCTCTGCACCCCGGCTGCTGTTGCAAGAAGCGGCTTCTGTCAAAAGAAATAATGAACAAATTGCTTTTTAAAGGGTTTCTCCCTCCCCACTATTATGATTCTGGTTTTGCACCCCCTTTCTGAGAAGGGCTGTCAGATGAACGCTGCTTTGGTGCCTGCGAAGCCCTAAAAGCGGTTGAGAAGTGGCTAACACTTGGCTGTTGTCGGGACCGCTGGTGTCGGCGTTCCTGGCGCTGCGGCAGGCGCTGCTGGAAGGAGACTGGTGGTGTTTGCTGCTATAGGAAGAGAAACCTCAATATTTTTCTGGTTGTGTTGAAAGAAGGAAGTTAAATATGACCAGTGTTTTGATACTGGTTGAGAGATAAGAGCAGAGGATGAAACTCTGGCTCCTGGCTTCTCTTGGTGGCTGTGGTACAGATGCGGCTGAGGGAGGAGGACTTTCGTACTCAGCCATGGATTTGGGCTCCACCATTGATTCTTCTCATGTCTCTAGACCACTTAAGGTGGAATTGCCAGAAGGTGGGTCCTGCCCTATGAGGTCTCCAGCTGGAGATATGCTGGAGCTGCTCATGTTCTCCAGAGGTCCCCAGTGCCGCCAGAGCAGACAGTAGTAGCTTTGCTCTAGGGCTGGCTGGCGACAACCCCAATGGGGAGTGTTAAACAAGAGGCTAAATAAAACAATTTTGGTCTTAGATGTAGCTAGAAAGAGCGCACAAATACGTTCTGCAGCTTTCCACAGGAAGACGAAGTCCTAAGGCACTGGTCACACTTGTTGCTGGTGTAATCCCACCAAAGTCATGTGCTTAACACCTGTAGCTAATGTAGTCCTTCGCACCGAGGTGCCTTCAGAGCTCTGCAGATAAGTGTGAAACACCACCATGACCAGCAACTTTGAAGCTGTGGTGCAGGCAGGATCTGCAGAGTCCTGTGCTGATGAAAACTTCCTTTTCTTCTTTATTTCTGTAACTGGGTTTTGTCAGGTGTGTGAGGAGCAGAAGTGTGAAGAAGAGGTCTTCCCCTTGGCCATGAATTATGTGGATCGCTACCTGTCAGCAGTCTCTGTGCGGAAGAATCACCTGCAACTTCTGGGAGCGGTCTGCATGCTCCTGGCTTCCAAGCTGCGCGATACCATGCCCCTGACCGTGGAGAAACTCTGCATTTACACAGACAACTCCATCACGCCTCAGCAGCTCCTGGTAACCAGCCCTGTCTCAGAGAGTCCTCCACCTCCTCCTCAGCTCTCTTATCTCCTACGTCCTGTTACTTGGCAGCTACCTGCCTCCGTGTCTCCTCCTGTTCTGCCATTTCTTCACCTTCCTCTGTGTTTCCCCAACCAACCTTCTCTCCTCCTTGCCCCCGTGGCTCTGATGTTTGTTGGCAGAGACCTTTCCATCCTCCATGTTGTGGGAAGCAGAATTGTCACCTCCAGGTTATAGAGGAGGTTCCCTGTGCCTTAAGCTCTGGTTGCCAGCGCGGAGCTGCTACGCTGAGCTCGCTCCCAGGCGCTGTTTCGCTCTCAGTGACAGCTCTGGAGAACAAAGGCTCAAGTCTGCGCAGCCAGCGGGGCACAAGGCAGGGGCTGCTGCTGGGGCACGCGGCTCTGACTTGCCCTGGCTGCAAAGGGGTGTGACGTGGGAGATGCACTTCCACACCAGCTGGAAACATGAAGCTTTAAGTGGAGAGTTAACCTGCAAAATGGGTGGGAGCTTTTCTGACCTGGGATCCCGCTGGCTGGGTTGTTCCATCAAGGCTGACGGTGCTGCCAGGGTGCTGCCGTCCTTCAGTTAAAGCAAAGCTGCCCTGACTCTCCCACCGTACGCTTGGGCAGAAGCTCTGTAGGCTTCAAAAGTCAAAGCGTTTTCCTGTCTGACTGAAGGTTGGATTTTTGCTTTGAAATTGTAAGTTTAACTTCACCAATGGGGGAGGAAATTGGGGAGCCCCTTTTCTTGGGGGCCTTCCGTGCTGGTAGGTGAGAGCCCTCGGGAGGCAACAGCCACCTCACTTCGAGCAACAAACATCCCTGGAGACAGTTTGTCTAGAGAATTTCTCAGGGTTAGTCATCGCCTTATTAAATACCTATTTGGTTGGGCTGGGGTGGGTGAGATGATGTGAGTGTGATTTGTCCCCAGGGTGGGGAGGGAACCCACAACACTTTCAGGTGTGAATCGGAAGGCGGTTCTGGTAACTGGGGAGCTCTACAATGAACATGGTTTTTCCAAGGGCCGGTGAAGACTGGGGAAAATCCCCTCGCCTCCAGACCTCTCTCCCATAGTCATTTGTAGGTGGTTGTTGCCTTAAGTAGCACCCACGGAAAACAATGTGTGGATCTTCACCATCAATAGTAATGAGGGTTGGGAATGCCCAGCGGAAACACAAGTGCTTGATGCTCCTCTGGACACAGAGCTGTGGTGGTGCTGCCACAAACCCTCTGTGTGTGAAGGCTTTGTCCTGCTCTGTTGGTAACGCTTCATCCTTCACAGCACCTTCGCGTCCAGCGATGGATCCTTGTGTGTACCTGCACAGGACTGGGATCCGTCACGGGAAGCTTATCCCAGCCTGGAACGAGACGGTTCCTGCTGGCCCTGTGGTAATGCAAGGTTAACATTTAGCTGGAAAAAGAGGCCCTGAAGGGGAGTTGATTTGCATTCGCTTTTCTGCTGGGCCAGCAGAAGTTGCCTGTTTGTTGCAGAGGCAACAAGCTGAGCAGAGGTGCCTCACAGTTGTCTTGTAGGCAAGTGGGTTGCATCGTAAAGCATGGACAGTGCTCTCTGTTCCTCGGGAGCATGAAGCAGATCAAGATGTGTGGTGAGGGCTGGGGTCGGATTCTGTCCCCTCACAGCGACGGATAAACTCTGTCCCACAAGAATGGCAGCTGTAGGAAGGTGAACTTACTGCCGTGCTTCACCACTGTCTCCCTCTGTGATCCAGACTCTACCAGGAGTCCTGTCATCATCCCTGCGGACCAGAGGAGATGGTGACATCAGATTCCAGCGGGTTCTGCCGCTTGGGCCCAGGGCTACAAGGAATGGGTCTTGGCGGGCGCCTCATGCATATCTCCCGTGGATCCCTGTTGTGTTTTGTTGTGATTTATATGGTGAGGGTTTGAATCTTGAGCTGTGTTTGTAGCAGGCTCCTTCGAAAGGAGAGCAGTTAGAGATGGGCGGGCAGGCAGAGCATGTCCCCTGTCCCTGCAAACTCCCCTTCACTCTCAAACTGACATGATGGTGCCTCCTCACTCCGAGTCTTTTTTATTTCTTCCCCCCAGA
>NW_010391599.1:3965-7381 GCF_000710305.1 Buceros rhinoceros silvestris | reverse complement strand
AGGAAGCTGTGGCTAAGCAGTGCCACAGTGTTCATCTTCCTTTCTCCCTCCTGCTGGCAGCGCTGGGGGGGAGATGGAGGACGGGGCTGTCTGCCCCCTGTTGCTCACTTCTGCTCGGGCAGGGCTTTGTGCTGATCTCCTGCCTGTACTTGCTGATCCCGGGTCGCTCTCAGCGCACCAGGAGGCACGGCCGGACGGGTGACACGGACCCTTCAGCGTCATGCTCCGGAATCAGTGGGTGGTTGAGGTGGCCAAGAATGGCTTCATGCTGGGGATCAAAAGTCCTTACTTGGAGTAGCCAAAGCAGCTTTTTCAGACCAACAGGATCCCTTTTCTCCCTCCCAAGGGCATGGCCGTGAGTTCTGGGCAGGGCAAGGCTTTGTTCCTGGAATCGGTGCTGGGCAGAAGGCAGCGCAAAGCGGCCCCAGACCTTGGAGAGGTGCTGAGGCATTTGCAGGTGTCAGGGCAGGAGATGCTCTGTAGCCCCTGATCTGGGCTCATCCTTCCCTGCCCGCCACAAGACTGGCTTTCAGTAGGTGTTTAACCCTCTTGGGAGCAGATCCTGCCTGTTGCTCTCCACTACCAAGAGGGAGTGGAGATAACATCTGAAGATAGGTGAAGGATTTGTCTTCGCTTCGGGACCCAACAAGAGTTAATTTACCCTGATTACAAAACCAGCGCGAGCGGCTGTTTTCCTCCTCTGTGCTAATTGTGGTGATGTTACTTCTCTTTCACAATCTTCCAGTGGAAGAGGGTGGGGAGGGGAAGGGGAGCTTCTCCGTCAAGGTTTGGACAATGGTGCATCCTGGCCTCTTCTCCTGGATCGGTGCCATCAGCGTGTCCCGCCCAGCCTTTCGCAGGAAGCTGGCTGCCTGTCCCCACAGGTTTGCTTCCTTCGCTTGCCGGGATGCTTGGCACCAGCTCGGCAGTTTAGGAAGGACACATTTGAAACAAATTCTTGATGAAGTTATTCTAGGGAGAAGGAAATGATGCAACGAGGGCTTTGTCCATTTGGAGGAAGTTTGGTTTCTCTCAAGGGCGTTATCTAACCTACCTTGTCTTTTTTTTTATTATTAAAGGCTTTCGTGGCCTGTGCAAGAGGGTGTTCAGGTTTGAAGGTTGGGGAGAGCAGTGTAGGTCACCTTCATCTGCCTGCTCTGCCCCTCAGACATTGTCTGGCCTCTGAAATCTTTGACCTAAGGCCACTTTTGCAAACTGCCAGGTGTTCCCTAGCAAGGAGCGTGAGGAGGATGAAGCCACTCAGCAGATAACGAAGGGAGCAGCAGTGACAGCAGGCTGTGAAGGGAGAGAGTACAAAACAGCCAAGTCCAGAGGGTTGGTCACTAGTCACAGGAGCACTGACTTTCCAGAAGACACGCTTGTGTTTTACCGTTCTGCCCTCTGGGTGTGACAGATGTGACCGTTTCTGCGCCTTCACCCTTGCCATCAGTCCTGAGCTCTGCTCAGGGGATGGAAACAAGCGTTTGCCCCAGATTTCTTATTGCTTTCGTGGCTGCTCATTTCTGTAGCGGTGTCTCAGCGCTGGGTAGGGTGGGTGGCCAGCAGCAACAGCAGCAGCAACTCTTTCCACCCTCTTTCTGAGTCAGCTCGCGAGCACAGCAGAGTGCAGTCTGCTCCCGCTCTGCCAGTGGCTCAGCAAGTCTGTCATCGTGTCAGGTGGGACCTTACCGACTTGAGTGACAAAATCGAGTGCAGCTTCCTTTTCTCCTGCAGACAGGGCTGCTGCAGAGGGGAGCTGGCGCTGCTCCCCGCGCTGCCTTGCCAGATGGGTTCACACCAACTCCGTTGGCACAGCGGGTGCGGGGTGCTGCGGAGGGCAGAGCCTGGGGTGCAGCGAGGCTGTCGCTACAGGAAAAGAGAGAAGCTGGTGTGGCTGTCACATCCCAGACTGAGCTGGCAGAGCTGTCAACTGAGTAAAACCGTCTCTGCTGGTGACTCGGGTCTGTCTTGGTGAGAGGGTGCGGAGGCAGCAAACTGGGGGTTTGAGGCTGTTTCACTGCAACAGGACGCTGTGCTCTGGGATCACCTCGTCAGAGCGGGGCAGGCGGTGGGAAATGGTCGCTGCTTTCCTTCCCCTTTTTATTTTTCTTGCTTGTGGGATTCAGCCAGGAGAGATCAAGGGAGCGAGCGGAGGGGAAGTGCAGCCGCTCTGCAATTTCCACCCCTGGAGACGCTGGCCAGGCGTGGGGGAGCTCTGCCCTGGGGGGATCTTGCAGAAGGGGGACCCGCTGCGTTCCCAGCGCTCGGTGGGCAGTGCTGGCAGCCTGCAGCCCTTCCACGAGGAGGGTGAGCTCCACAGGCTGGAGAAACAAAGGAACATTTTCCACTTTTCTTCCTCTCTTTCATTAGCCAGGCAGAGACTGATTCAATTAGGTGCAAAACAAAATGCCAGGAAAAGGATGTTTGCTGTAGCAAGAGGTGCTGCTGTCGCAGACCTGCTCACTGTCTCTTGCAGCCTTTTGTTCTGCTTCTTCCACAGATAAAGTGATTCAGATTCTGACATGCCGCTCCGAGAGCGGGAAGTCCCCAGGGTTAGCAGGAGAGAAGCGAGGAGCGGGGTGGTTTGGCAAGAGAGAGGCTTCCCTGAGCTAAATCCTGTGAGATGGTGACAGTCCTTGGCGCCTGTCGCCTTCAGCTGGCATGGCGAGTGCCGGCTGGGGCTGGGGATCAGGCCTTTGGTAACAACAAGGGTTTTAAGAAGACGATGAACCCGTGTCCTCACTGGAAAAGAGCTGCTGTTGTGAGTTACAGATAGACAGGCTGCCGTCCCAGATTGGTCCTTGTGTGGCAGGAGCCAGCTCGTCCCAGGTGAGATCTCATGGCTGAGCTGGTTTACACCCTGGATCTTCTCCTTAGGACTAAATGTGCCCCAGCAGGGATCAGTGTGGATGTCATGGGCCTCTGGTGACTCCCAGCAGCTGGCTGGCAGCTCTGGGAGGAAATGTGAGGAGCAAGAGCCGGGATGATGCTGGGCTGGTGTCCCCTCTGCACTCAGAGCTCCCCTCTCAGGTGTAATGACCCTTTTTGGGTTTGTCTCAGGAGCGGCCATCTCCAGGTCCTCCTTTCGACCTCCTCTGGCCTGCAGCAGGGCTGTGCTTCCAGCCTTGGCCTCTTGCCGAAGGTGCTGGTAGCATCCTGTGCCCCTTCCCAAGAACCTGGGCTGATGCACAAGCGAGCCGCCGGCTTTCCCAGCCCGCTGCCCTGGGTGCCTTCCAGATGGGCAGCAGGTAGGGACAAGACACAGAGCTCTGTGTCTCCAGCGGCTCTTCCCTCCTGTCACCTCGCTTCCCTCACTGTCACCGGTGCCCAGCACCACCTGGTTTTCAGTCCTTTACCCAAGCCTGATCTCTCCTCTCTGTCCCAACCCTGCTGCTGAACACGGACCCTGGGAGACC
>NW_010391599.1:3565-3822 GCF_000710305.1 Buceros rhinoceros silvestris | reverse complement strand
GTGTCCTGCCACGATCCTCAGGCCCTGGAGCTCGTTGCTCGGTTTCTTCTTGCTTTTATCCTGTGGATTTGGCTTAAAAATACAGTGAGCCTGGCAGGCCAGCCCTCCATATGGGAGAGCGGCAAAGCACCCACCGCGCTCAGCTTGGAGAGCGCAGGCTGTGAGACAGCATACGGCGCGTTTGGCCTCGTGGGGGATTTGGAGCGGGTTGAGCAATGCTGCTTCTTTAAGCAACCCCAAATGGGTGGGGTTGTGTA
>NW_010391599.1:0-3419 GCF_000710305.1 Buceros rhinoceros silvestris | reverse complement strand
AAAGAGTGGGGCTAAAAAAAAAGAGATAGAAAATGATGATCTGCCCTTAGGAAAAATCTCACTTCTTCAAATCCATCTGCTCTGGCAGCCCTTTGGCTTGGCAGTGAGCAGCATCGACCTTGTAATCCTAGACTGCCCGGGAAGAATAGATGCTGTGCGGGCAGGACTGGCTCTGAAATGGAGACACCTGAGACAAATCCCAGGTCAGCTCTGGCCTTCCAGACCCACAGCTTCAGCTCCTGCTGGGGGTTTTTCTTTTCCAGCATATCCACAGGGCCAGTGTCACCCCCTGCTAGTGGGAAGGAGGGGCATGGGGGCATCGTCTGTGGCCTTTCTGGCATACCTGGACCCTGTTGCCAAAGCCAGATTTGCTGCTAATCCAGAGGGTGAAGAGAAATCGGGGGCCAGACTCAGGACGTGGGGGAGGTGGGACCAGCAGAGAGGCTGGGTGTGGGCTGCCTGGGACATTCTGACTGGGATGGGAAGAGAAACAATCCCAGGAAGACGCTGTTTTCGCCTCTCCTGAGGCTGCTGTCAGTGGCATGGTCGTACCCAGACACAACAAAGCTGCCCAGCCCAGTGAGACCAGTACATGCGTGGCCTCTGAGTTTGATTCAGCCGCTCCTCTAAGTCACGTAGACCTTGACGTTGTTGGCAGAACAAGGAACTTAATGCAGGGTCCCAAATTCTGTGCCAAGGCTCAAATGGTGGGCTCCTCTGCTTACATCATGCTGGATGGGTGCTGTGGTACCACCACGGTGGTACCCTCTGGTAATGGTAGGACTTGCTTGGGTGATGCCCCTGCCAAGCGCTCGCCTGTGGCTGCTCTGCACTTCACTTTCCTTGTCAGTGCTGGGACTAACACCCAGAGCTGGAAGAGCCTGCAAGGAGCCGAGCAGATGAGAGAAGCAGCCCAGGCTCCAGCCAAAACGCACGGAGGGCCCCCGGCCTTCCCGCCATCTGTTCCCAGCCTAGGGATTGCACAGAGACCAGCTCGTGGGAGATCATAGAGAAATCTCTGGTAGGTGCTTAGAGAACACCACAAGATGGGATGGAGACACTGGGAGCCACCAGGTGTGTAACTGGGAAGCACCAGTGAGCCATTGCTTGTGTGTCAGTGGGAGAGGTGGGCGTTAGCATGGCTGTTCAGTGCCTCTTCCCCCTGAGGAGCTGCTGGGGCTGTGCTGTGGGCATGACTGGAGGCTCTTTTGGCAGAGAAGAGGTGTGGTGAGTAGGGGAGGTTCTGCCAAGTGCTGCTGCCCAGCCTGGGACCTCCTCCGTAGGGCCACGTGCCCGGTGTTTGTTGGGCGGACCTGGTCACAGCCCCTGAGCTTGGCAGTGCTGTTGGCCCCAGGCTGGATTGCTCCAGGAGCCTGGGCATCGGCCTCCCTTGGGAGCAGAGGAGGAGCGTGGCAGTGGTGTGCCTGCTGCTCCTTGCTCTGGCGTTTCCCCTGTGGGCTCTGGCAGCAGCTGTGCAAAGCAGAGGAGCATCAAGCTGAATCCAGCTGCACCTTGGAAGGAAGAAACCAGATTTACAGCTTCCTCTTCTGACCTTCCCTTCCCTCTTTTCTCCTCTGTCTTGTGGATTGTTCTCCTGCCCCAGGTGCTGGTCATTTCTGCCCTTGAATGTGGTGAATCTGCCTGGCCCAGCTCCGCCGAGTAACGTGCTGTCTGTCTGTCTGTCTGTCTCTGTAGGACTGGGAGGTTCTAGTCCTGGAGAAGCTAAAGTGGGACCTGGTCTCGGTCATAGCAAACGATTTCTTGGCTCACATCCTCCATCACCTCCCGCTGCCCAACGACAAGATGGAGCTGGTGAAGAAACATGCACAGACCTTCATCGCCCTGTGTGCCACAGGTGGGTGTCTGCTCTCGCCGGAGCCACCCACGGCATGCTGGGGAGGGTGGGTGCCCACTGGGCTCCAGTCAGGCTTACTGGGCAACCTGGGGCTGCTCTCCACCAGCCGGGCTCTCCAGGGAGCCAAATGCCTTCATTCACACCAGAGCGGTTTGCTGCTCAGTCATGTTTGCTGTCCCTGACAAAGGACAGTAACATCCCCGGGGGCTCTCAGCAGGTGCCTGGGGGGTGCCAGGAGAGAGCAAAGCCACCGTGCCCCCTGTCTCGCCAGGCGGTGGGAGGGCGCAGGGTTGGAGCTGAGCTTTGAGCAGCCTTATTGGAAGTCTCTAGAGCAACCTCATCCTCAAGAGTCCTTCTGGTGGGAGAGAAGCAGCGGAGTAAAGCTCAGCCTCCTCCCATGGCTTCACTCCCATTTCTCCCCATGAAGCTGGGGACACCCTCTGTCCAGCCCTCTCTAGATGTCTGGGGAAACCCCAGTCTCGATGACTTTCCACACACATCCTTGCTAACAACTTCTTTCTGCCCTGTGTCCCCGTCCTGGCTCCAGACTACACTTTCGCCCTGTACCCCCCTTCCATGATCGCGACAGGCAGTATCGGAGCAGCGATCCACGGCCTGACGGTCTCTGCTAACGATTTCACTGGGGAGGCGATCACCGAGCTGCTGGCCAGCATCACTGGCACGGAGGTGGTGAGTGTTGGGAGTGAACAGCAAAGTGGTTTTGCTGCGGGATCCAGTGGAAACTCTTCCTGCCGCTCATTCTTACCAGGAGGGAAAATGGGGCTGTTCGTAGTGGTGCCAACCTTGGTTTGAGGAGGGTCCAGGGATTGTTCCCCTGGACTGTGGGCACTGGGGAGGCCAAACCTTGAATCCCGGGTTCAGTTTTGTCCCCTCACTCCCAGAAGGACGTGGATGGGCTGGAGCGTGTCCAGAGAAGGGTAACGGAGCTGGGGCAGGGTCTGGAGCACAATGCACTGAGGAGCGGCTGAGGGACCTGGGTGGGTTGAGCCTGGAGCAAAGGAGGCTCCGGGGAGACCTTCTGGCTCTGACAACTCCCTGACAGGAGGGTGGAGCGAGGTGGGGGTTGGTTTCTTTTCCCCAGGAACAAGCAATGGGACGAGAGGAAACCGCCTCCAGTTGTTCCAGGGGAGGTTGAGGTTGTCCCCGAGGAGCCAGTTCTGTCCCATTGGGGTTGTGCAGGTGTGTCCCAGGCTGCCCAGGGCGGTGGTGGAGTCCCCATCCCTGGAAGGGTTTCCCAGCTGTGTGGAGGTGCTGCTGAGGGACAGGGGTCAGTGGGGACCCAGCAGTGGTGGAGAACAGGGGGACTCGAGGAGATGAAAGGGCTTTTCCACCCAGACAACTCCATGGTTCTGTGAGTGCCCATCTCTACCCACAGCATCCTTGGTAAGGCTTGGGGCTGCAGATGGCTCTGGCCACAGTGTGGGGCGAGCTCGGGAGCCTTTGAAAAGCAGCACAAAGGGGAGCGGCTGTTCCCTGTGCAGGCAGGTGCTGGCGGGATCGGGTTCAGGTGGGATGGGGCAGAGGGAGAAGCCAGGCTCGGCAT
>NW_010391598.1:647-1953 GCF_000710305.1 Buceros rhinoceros silvestris | reverse complement strand
GGGGCTCGGTCCGGGGGTACCCAGCGGGAGCGGAGCGGGGCTCGGTCTGGCGCCGAGAGAAGCAGCTTCCTGGCACGGGGAGGGGAGATCCAGCCCGAAACCCGGGCAGTGCCGCTGCGGCCGGGCACCGCAGACTCACGCCGTTTCACGAGCCTTCTTCTGTCTTCCAGCGTGGAACAGAACTAGCTTAAACCTCCTAAAGCTGTTCTCGGACGGGGTTATCACCCTCCCCGGTTTGCGTTAAACGCAGCCGGAGCCTCGCTGAACCCCGCCCAAGCCTCGCTTAGCCCGTGTCTCTGCTCACCGATGCACGACAGCCTCTCGCAGGGGTGTCCGTATCTTCTTGTCTGTTCACTGCTGGGAGGGAAATGAGACCGGGCTTGTTCTTGTGATGGCAGAGGAGTCACTGCCGTTTTGCTTTGTGTGGCTGATCTGGTTTTGCCTAGATTTGCTAAGTTTTGGTGACAACTCTGCAGTTGTCACTTCTGCATAGGTCTGAGGGATACCATTTCCGAACGCTAATTCCCCTCTCCTCCTGCGTTAGCCAAGGGGCAGAGGAGTCACTGCCGTTTTGCTTTGTGTGGCTGATCTGGTTTTGCCTAGATTTGCTAAGTTTTGGTGACAACTCTGCAGTTGCCACTTCTGCATAGGTCCAGAGAATGGCTTAAAGCTGTAAAACAAGTCCTAAATGAACTGTCCCAAACCTGCAGTTTCTGTCCCAGGAAAGAGCCCCTGCATTCTCCTTCCCTCCCTCGGTCCCGCTGACCAGGTTGATATGAAGCACCTGGTCTTTCTTGCCTGCTCTCCTTTGTTCCCGGTTCGTCTCTGCAGGGACAGCCCTGCAGACCATCTCTTTGCCCAGATTTCCCTATTTGCAAGTTCCAGGGTTATTTTCACTCCACATGTGCAGGTTTGTGCCATGCTCTGCCCAGGTATCACATACAGGACCTGGCCACATCACTTGGGGTTTTACCTCGGAGGTCAGGTATGTGCTAGTTTAATCGCTGTTGGTGCCTTAATGTGTCCCTGTGATGCAGGGAACTCATCTGATCTTCACAGAGCTGGGGATTAGGTTCCTTCGACTTCAGTGGGAATAGTTCAGAACCGGTATCTACTGCTGGGCAGGCGCAAAGACACAAGCCTACATTTTCCTCTGGGTCTAAGAAGTAGTGATCCACGTCGAGGGCGGCGGAGGGAAGGCAGGAAGGGTCAGTGCTCAGCAGGATCCCTGACTGGCAACACAGGCAGGCCTGGGTGTGCAGCGTTCCCCAGTCTCACCATCCTCTGCTGCTGCCAGCATGAACAC
>NW_010391598.1:0-418 GCF_000710305.1 Buceros rhinoceros silvestris | reverse complement strand
GGGGAAGCCTGCGAAACTAATCCAGTGAGAAGCATCATCGGGAGAAGCCTGGAAGGAGATGTAGCCCCTCACCCACAGCCTGCCTGGCTGCCATCCCTCCTGGACTCCATCCTACCCGGCCTCACAGAGTCACAGAATCGTTCTGGTTGGAAAAGACCTTTCATCTCCTCGAGTCCATAACAGCAAAGAGAGTTTCACCGGCTGTAAAGGGTAAGACTTGCCTTTCTGATCCTGCGACCCTGTGCCCTGGGACGCAGAGGAGTGCACTGCGTGCTTGAGGCGTCATTTCAGTTATCTGTTGTGCTGTTGAAAGGCTTTTGGGGAAGCTGCTGAACTAATCCAGTGAGAAGCATCATCGGGAGAAGCCTGGAAGGAGATGTAGCCCCTCACCCACAGCCTGCCTGGCTGCCATCCCTCC
>NW_010391597.1:0-7110 GCF_000710305.1 Buceros rhinoceros silvestris | reverse complement strand
TATAAAAACATATATACTACGTTATATATAGCTTTTATATATATATATGTAACGTTTTTTAAAGTATTGACGTGGTCAACTCAGATTTCTCAAAGCATCTAAGCCTACTGTTCTGCAAACAGTTCACATGTTCCTCGAAGACATTCCTGCAGAAAGGTACCAAGGCAGTTTGTCAACACAGTGGAAGAAATAGCATAAAGAGCAAATTGGCATACAGTGCTGTTTTAATCACTTTCATCCAGTCTTGCTCAAAAGACAAGCTGATGTAGTAAGTAAGAATGATCAAGCGAGAAAGAAGGTCACCATCATCCCCAAAAAGGCAGCCACAAATAGCCTGAGATCTGCCAGCTGACCACTGCTGCCAACTTGAATGAAAATTGTTCCACAGCCTTTAAGAAGTCACAGTCACCACTGAAAGAAGAGCATTTCAATATTCAGAAAAAAAAAATAATCAAGCTAAGCTGTCCAGCAACACTCAACATTACACTGACATTTTACTATTGCACTGAATTGAACTAACACGCCATTTTAAAAGACTGACTTGTACTCCATCCTGCCTTCACAATTCCTCACCATCATTAAAAATGCAGACAAAGTTAACAAATTCTCTGGGATTCAACTAAGTTAGCGGCAATAATACCAAAAAACCCCTCTGTGACATTACATTTCCAATAAGCCTCACAACACCGGCAAAATACACGAAATAAAAGGCTACAAAATTCAGAACCCTGCATGAGTCTGCAAGAACCATGAATAGGAGCAGCTTTTCCATCCAATGTGACAGTCTCAAAATGACAAGCCCTTTTTTGCCTGCCTACCAGCTAGTCTACACTCCTCTTTTCTTCTTTTGAATTTTCCCCAATTTAAATTGAATGCAAATAAGCCAGGTGTGGTCCCCAGAGCAGTAATCTGCAGATAGTCCCCACCGAGTTCCCATAGCAACTTGCACAGCTGGCCATGAGAAAGAGGTTGTATCTGCTTCATATTGGCTACAGAGTTTAAACACTCAGTGAGTGAAAACACCAATTACGGCATCTTGTAAAGGAAACACCTATTAAAAAGCACATCCATTTTTCCTTGATTAATACAAGAAAATAAAACTCTAGGTATGCTCCTAGTTCAACAACTGCTCAGCATGCAAAGTGAGTATCCGTTTTTTACAGGAGGTAATTCCTGCAAGGAAATGGTTTCTCTCTTCTGCCGCATGGTACTGATGTTTAAGAAACACCACATCATTTAGAAAATACTTGTCATTCTGTAAATTGCAATCAAGAATAAACAGCTGAAAGAGAGAAGTCAGAAACCCAAATACAAATCTTTCTGGTCAAGTTATAAGACTTCCACAAGACAGTACCTCTCCGATAAGTGCTTTGTAATACTTCCAATTCTAACTGTACTCTTTCTGTATCAGCCTTCTAAGTCTCATTCTAAAAATCTAGTTACCCTGCAATTGACAAGCAATCGTTCATCACATACAAATCCTAACCTTTGTTCCTTATTTACAAACACATTATCTCACCTTCTATTCACTCCACTCCTTTCTGGTCCTGCACACGTAGCTCACTGCTTCCACCCTTATCCAACTTTACACTTCATCCCAGCCTTCTCACTGTGTCCGCTTCCATACCTGCTGGCTAAACAACAGGGATACTGGGTCTAATTTGGAACTGTGGGTGTACTGACCAGCCATAGGGATGTACTTGTTGGTCAACTGACCAGATAAGCAATATAGATAAGGCCTACACTTACCCTGCTTTTCCTTTAGCATGGCCACACACAGGACACCTCTCCTTTTCTCAGACGTTTTAAGCAAGAACAGCCCTACAGGCATCGAGAAAAGGGACCATGTATCCCAGCTATTATCCTATGGCTAGTTGGGAAGCGGGAACCAAAAGCTGATGCTTAGGCAGGAGTGCAGAAACACAGAACATACACAAGACACTCAGGACATCCGGAGGTAGAGAATGTTGATAAACACTAGGTAACCCTCAACAGATTTTTTTCTCCCATGAAACCACATCAACATCCCATTGAACCTCTGTAAACTTTAAGGTTTCAGCCTTTAGCAAGGATTCTCGTGGCATTTTTTTTATTTTGTTTTGAATCTCTCTTCTTCTGTAGCCCCACCTCGGTTTCCCCTACTTCTTGCACAAAAAGAAATTGAGAACTGTAAGCCTCTACACACCTCTCCATGACACTTTATTGACTTCTGCCATATCCTCCCTTAGCTCTATCTTTTCTAGGATGATAATCTCTAGCCTACATAGCTGTTCATAAAAAGTGTGCATGGCTTCAATGATTCCTAATGTTGCTTTTCTACATCTTTTTCATGTAGGCG
Organism: Buceros rhinoceros silvestris; assembly: GCF_000710305.1. Classification (NCBI taxonomy): domain Eukaryota; kingdom Metazoa; phylum Chordata; class Aves; order Bucerotiformes; family Bucerotidae; genus Buceros; species Buceros rhinoceros. The sequence goes on along the minus strand of NW_010391597.1, from coordinate 4,772 downwards.
GAGAAGAGTTGCACAGTACAGTACCCAGCAGAAAGAAGCAGTAATGGATTGTAGCACAATACTATTTTTTCTTATATTGCTTTGCACTCTTTTCTTTTCCTGGAAAGTCCTAGCATGTGATTTGCTTTTTGACTACTTGTTGAGTATGAAAATACTGTAGATATTTCCATGAAAAATCATAACATGAAAGATCTCATACCTGGCATATTAAGAGTGCCTATACTACCGCACAGAAAGTCAGGATCTTATCTCTAACTTACTGTTTAATTTGGTTAAAATTGGCCAACTGTTTATGAGAGAAAGTGGAAAGTAAAAGTCAGACAGAAACAATACACACCTCTCTTTCCTTGTGGAATCTGGCTAAGATCATAATGCTTATCTATTTCCCAAAGAGCAAGGCAGTTGATAAGAAAAAGACTCAGTATCAGTCATTTCTGGTTGTGCTGACTTTACAAAATGCCTGTCCTTGTAGCTGGCTTAACCATCTCTCTGCAAATAATCCCTCTTTTTTAAGAAGGGCAACGCAAGCTTACCCCATAAACATTTAGCTTCTAACTATGCAAGAGGCCACCACTACACTAGCTGTCTCATATGAGAATATACATTTGTGTATGAAAGGGGAAATATAAGCAGCTTAATGTGCATATTGGAAGTTGGCTATATATTTTATTCACCCATCAACATATATGAGACATTGTACACCTGTAGCTTTATCCATTACCCCACCTGCGGGAACTAGCCTTAATCCATGACAAATTTGAAAGCTGCTCATTTGCTTGAGTAGTTTTAGTTTTATTCTCTACCCTTTCTGCATTCCCTTCCAAATTTCTTTTCAGACTAAGCAGCAGCACTTCAAAGAAACAGCTGAGCTGGTGGCATTAAAATGACCAGGGAAACACAAAAAGCTTTAACAGGGTACAACAACTGAGCAAGCGAAACATGTCATTTAGTGCTAAAGATGAAGACTATAAGCCCACTCAACTGAAAAAAAAAAATTCATAATTCATTAGAAATAGAAAAATAGTATTTCCCTATAGGTCTGGCATAATTTGCACTTTAAGAACCCCACCATATTAATATTAACAGTCCATGTTAATAAAAGCCAAAGAACTAAAAACCAAAGGCTCTTGGTTTGTATGGCAAGCAATAAGTTTACACAATTTACAGACAGAAATGAAATGGACATACAAGTGGCAGAGCCTGGAACTTGAGAAGCTGAAAAATTTTACATTGCAAAGATTTTACATTGGAAGTGAGCATGCAATTTTGAAAGAATTTCAAGTGTAATACCAGCTAATACTGGTATAACAAATAAATATTTAATATCAGGTGTTAAGGAGGAGACACTCCAAATGCCAATATACATGCGCATGCATGCACACAGAGTCTTAGTCATATATATCTTTTATACCAACAAAGATGTGGGTTTTGTACGTCACAAAAATACAGAACATCTAATTGCATAGTGATTCTCTCCTCTACAGCTCTTACCTCTACTGTTTTTTCTACTCCTGACAGTTGATGCATGCTGAGGGCAAAACTCACAGTGAAATTGCCCATATGTAATTAGAATGTCTCTTTCATGGGCACCCCCTTGCCGTGGAGAAGGAGCTTGCGTGCCCTTGTGAGGTTGAGAGCTGTGCTGGTGGTGGCATGTGCCTCCAGTGGGCTCTCCCAAGCCAGACAGGTCTCAGCTGAAGGGTCAGACAAAGTGTGTCCATGGGCAGGATGGGCTCACTAGCCTTCGGGCAACCATCCCAGGAGAAGGACAACTCTGACTCCAAACCCGGGCAGATGGAGCTCGTTTAGCCTTGTAAGGCTCCATCTAAGAGACGGATACTGTAACCAAACCTGCAACCTGAGGACTTCGCTGTCACTGTCCAAGCTTGCTAGGCCCTGGCAGATGAACCTCAGGTGTAAAGGGTGGGGCCAGTCTCGTGCACGCTGAGCCTCACCTAAAAAATCCACCGCGCAGGCCCGAAGGGTTTACTTACGTATGCAAAGCCCTGCAGCGACAGGCGAGGGACGAAACGGCAGGTGACAACCAGACTTGCCTATCCCACATTGGCCTTTTCAGCCATCAGCGCGCTTGCAGTAAGCGTGGGTAAAGTCCTTTCCAAATCTTCGTCCGCGAAGCCAAGCCATGATGATGATGAATTAGAATGTCATTTGGTCAGATCAGCACTAACCCTACACATGCTACTTACTTATAAACTTAAATGGGAGATAGAGAGGAAGGGAGAGGGAGGGAGAAGTGAAGGGTTTGACTTCTGCAGAGACTTGAGATGAGCACAGCATTTTTGTAATAAGAAGGAGGCTGTTAAGCTCTCCTGTGTAACTTAGGTCTCAACTTCCAGGTGATGGATTAGATTAAAACCACTATATTTTGCTTAACATGCTCCATAACACAGAGCTATACCATTTTCTTAGATTTAGCTATTCACTTGAAGTCCCATTTCTATAAGTACATGGCATACTTCAAGATTGAAATCACCTAGGTTCCGTCTCCAGCAACTGGATCTTGTTAAGCACCTTTAGCTGGTTAAGAGGCTTTCTTAAACAGAAGTCCTCTTAGGTACTGTCAGCAAGTCACTGTTTCCTCGGCCCCACTTGGTTTGACCAAAGATTCTGAATTTTAAATTCAGCTTGCCAGGCTTTTCACACTCTGAATACATCATGACTCTTCTCAGAAACATCTTTAGCTTTGTTAGCAGCTCTGCTGGAGTTACGAATTTCCTAGTAGCACTGTAAGGTTAGCCTCAACTGTATTTATAATTCAAGTATTGAAATTGTTATCATAGGTACAGTCTCACACCAAAAGCCACTTCCCGATTGTAATTCATCACAACTCAATTTCTTTTTAGACTCCATGTATTTCAAGAGCACAGACTCCTCCTTCCAAAAGTGAAATCTACAACTCTTTTGCTAAATGTTTAGCAGACACTGTATTTGGCTAAATTAACATACATGATTCATTTCCCAGAAAAACTGGTGAAACTTAGATCCCTTTGTAATAACTGATCCAATAGTTGCAACTCAAGCAATCTTTGCATTCTCTGAAAACTTTAGCAACAAAGTTTCCATATTACTTTCTGATCACTGGCAGATACAGAAGAGTACTTGCTGAAGAAAAAGACACAGCTAGTAGATTTTGACTTTCCATTAACAACTATATTGAAATTTTTCAGTTATCCTGTCCTTAATCCTTTTAGTATGTGTTACTATTGATTTTGTATCACTTTAATTTGGTAATCAATAAAGTAAGCCATTCTAAATCAGATACATTATAAACGAGTGCATTTAATCAATACAATTACAAAACAAAGCTTTAATCTTAACAAGAACTGAAAAAACTTACAGCAAATTCATCTGAAAAGACTTTCGCTCCTACCCCAACAAACTGTATAAATTGACATTAGATTATTTTTATTGACCAAAAACTGTCTATCAGCAAATAAAATTATCTAATCATTCAAGTAAGTGTAACTGGACTCTAGCTTTTGGAATAAACCTGCCTCATTTTTTCACATTATTGACTCTTTTTTTTTAATCCTCTCTTTGCAGCTTCCTTGGCCACTGAAGATTTACTAACATCAACAAATTAGAGAGATTCTTTTCCAGTCCTTGTAAATTCTTAAATGCAAGCTGCCTCATCCTGCAGATTTTAGAAATTCAACTCACACAATCTTGGGCATTGATACACCTGTACATGGTACAGCTGTCTCAAAGGAGTAAAAGGATCTTCGCACAGGAGCTGGCAGGGCTCACTGAAAGAGCTTTAAACTAGATCTGAACGGGGAAAGGAATAAAACCAGCTCACTGGAGCCAAGCCTGGGAGCAGCACATCAGCGTTTGTGGGACGGCATGCTAGCAAGCTCCTTAGGTCTGCTACCCCAGTGCAGGTGGAGGATGGAGTGCCAAGGGATAGCAAAGAAACAAGGGATACTGATGAGCTAGTAATCATGCTTGGGAATGGTCAGGTGGCCTTCTCCTCCCACAAAAAGGCAACAGGATCAATAGCCCAATCAAAGTACATTTACACCAATGCCCGCAGCATGGGCAACAAACAGGAGGACCTGAAAGCCACTGCAAAAAAACAAACAAACCAACCCAAAATTATGACAGTCATCATCACAGAGACATGGAGGGATGATTCCCACAACTGGAGTGCTGCACTGGATGGCTATAAACTCTTCAGAAGGGATAAGCCAGGAAGGAGAGGTGAAGGAGTAGCCCCATATATTAGGAAGTGTTTTGATTGTCTAGAGATCAACAATGTTAATAATAGGGTTGAGTGTTTGTGGGTAAGAATCAGGGGGAAGGCCAACAAGGCAGAGATCATGGTGGGAGTCTGTTATAAACCACTCAACCAGGACGAAGAGATAGATGAAATGTTCCATAAGCATCTGGGAGAAGACCCACAATCACTACTACTCGGTCTTGTGGCGGTCTTCAACTTAGCAGGTATCTGCTGGAAATACAATACTGCTAGAGGAAACAGTCCAGGAGGTCCCTGGATTGCGTGAAAGACAAGTTCCTGACACAGCTGGTGAGGGAACCAACTAGGAAAGGCTCCCTGATAGACCTGTTTTTTGTGAAGAGAGGAAGTTCTTGTGGGTGATGTGAAGGTTGCAAGCCACCTTGGCCACACTGATCACGAGATGGTACGGTTTTCAATTTTTGAGGAATTAGAGAGGGAGGCCAGTAGAACTGACACCTCAGTCTTCCGAAGGGCAGACCATGGCCTGTTTAGGAGACTGGTTGACAGAGTC
>NW_010391596.1:15063-31829 GCF_000710305.1 Buceros rhinoceros silvestris | reverse complement strand
GCTGCTTAGCTGTGGTTATGCTCTGGGCGGGCGGGGGGATGGTGGGATGGGGTGGTGGTGGCAAAGCGAAAAAACCGAGACGTGAAGCCGTGTCTATAAAAAGCAAAGAATACGCGGGGCCTAAAGAAGCCGTCAGGGGAGGCTGTGCCAGGCTCCCATGACCAAGCCTTCGGTTCAGGAGTAAAACTGCCTAGTTGCTTTGTGAAAGCAAGTATTTGCTGTTTCTGGAAGACCTTAGAATAAAATCTCTTTTGTGGGGTTAATTTGCGAGTGTTACAGGAGTTGGGCCGTCGTTTCTGTCTTTATAAACTAGCAGGAGTACAGCACTGTGCCTGAAGCGTTCGGTGCTGTTAGCGACGTGGTTATGGGCGGTTTTTAGTAGGACTGGTGGAGCTGATGCTGCAAGAGTAGTGAAGAGGCATGTGAAAAGAGCAGAGGGGATGAGCACTGGCTTATATCCCGTATGTTGAGAGTTCTTCTGGAGCACTCTTAAACAGCCAAAAGGAAAGTAAAGAAAAAGGTGTGATTAAAAATCATCACTCTTATGGTGAATGCTGTAATTCTGAGTTAAAATTCTGCCGTAGCTACATTTAGCACTTTATAAATCTACACTAAGTTTGCTGGAGCTGCACTGAAGAAAGTTTTAACAGACTCTTGTACTTCATTAAAAATGTCTGCTTTTTAAAGACTGATCAGGTCATCCTTTAGTTCTGATGTTTGTAGGATAGCATATTAAAATTACTTGCCATTTATTTATAGGTCATGGGACTATGCTGTCCTTTCCTAACTTCAGTCTTCTTTTCTAAAGATCATATTGAGAAAGCATTTTTGCTGGGAGGTCTCCTAGAGGGCATCTGGGAAACAGTGGGAGATGACTGTTACCAAAGTTGCTAGAGAAAAAGCATGCTCTGCTTTGGGAGCACGAAGTCTTTTAGGTACACGTTGTCCATGATGTATTACTGTTTTGTCCATAGAATTGGCCTGATTTTGGAATGACTTGGTTTCTATTAAGACTTTTTAATTTTTAAATCAAGATGTATGTGACTGATTCATCTTCTTAGACCTGTTCTAACTTGAGATTCAGGACGACTGTAGAGATGTTTCTTTTTCTTAACTGAATTTCTCTGAAATTTCATTGGCTTTATGGCACTGCTCTGGAGTAACACAAGTTTTCTGGTGAGATGGCAGTTGCTCTGCTTTGCCCAGATTTTTTTTGTCCTTGGAACAGATTGAGGTTTAATATTTTTGATGACTTGTCTTTGTAAACTAAGGAATTTATGGCATTTTTAGCACCTATCACATTATTCCTGGTGTTTATAATTTGTTTTACTGGGCGATACAACATACCAGAAATTCCAGCTGCAGTTACACACTTGGATCTGCATCTATCTTCCCACTTTGTGCATTTTAGGATAAGAGTGAGTAGTGGGAAACTGACCAAGTGATAATATTCTAATGTAGTAGTTCTGTCTGCTGTATATCATGTCAGTGTACCTTGTACTACAGTAGTTGTACATAGTTTGTTTGTCACAGCTGGCCATAAGAAAGGGAGAAGGGAACTAGGATTGCCTCGGTTAGGCTCTCCTTCAAATCCACAGAAGGACAGCAGAGTTTTTCTTTGGATCTTGTTGAAGCATTAATGTGGTCAGAGGAGAGAGGAATAATTTTAATGATTAGTTTGTGTTTGGTATTATATCTTATTGAATATTAATATTATTTGATATTTTATTGAATATTAATATATCTTATTGAATTAATGAATTCAACTGAAGTAGCCAAATCCCATGCTTTCCATTCGTAGTAGTTCCTTTGATAACTACTTCGTCAATGTGAGTGGGGTGAAATGCTATGTCACTTATCTTTCCCTGACTGCCCTAAATTCTGAAGGTGCAAGTTGCTGCTTTGTTACGCTTAATCAAGACTTAATCAATGTATCCAAAATGTATTCAGAATATAATGAGGAAGAGAAAGCGTTTTAGTTTTTATCTTAATAGCTGCAAAACTCTCTTAAATTAATTCTTACACATAGCGTGGTCTACCTTCTCCATCTCTATTTCGTTAGAGTGAAAAGACAGTGTATAGATAATATAAAGGATATCCTAGGATTTGTTGCCTTAATATTATGAAAAAAAAACCTTGCTGCTTCATTTGCTTCTCATGTGCTTGCAACTTTTACCTGACAGGATTTAAAACCATAAATGTGTGGTAAAGGAGATGCAGGAAAAGGTGAGCTAGGGTGCTAATATGCACATATGTCACAGGTTTCAATCTGCTGTTCTGGATTGTTCTGATGTAAAAGTTACTCTTTCTTCCGAAAGTAGAACTATTCATGAGCTAAATATATTCAAGTATCTTCTCTGAGCTGTTAGTTTTACTAAGCACACATAAGCATAGAGTACCTGTTCAGAACTGTGCCCTCTTCTCAAACTACCACAAAGGAAGAAACCCAAATAGTACAAGACGTGGTTCTCAATTTATTTCAGTTTGTATCCCACTAACAGTTTCTCCAGGGGAATCAATTTTCCATTTAAATCTTGCTGTCAGTAGGCCTTTTTTTTTAAATTGTGTATAGTAGATGTCTTGGAAGTCATTTGTATATTACACGTTACTGTTGTAAAATTTGAGAATCCACTTTAACTTTCAGGTGGTTCATGGGTGGTGTGTAGATGTATAGCAGCTTTCTTGAAATTTATGAATGAAAACCAAGTCTATCCCTGCACAGTTGTCTCTGTTATATATTTAGCAAATATACTGGTACCATAAGTTGATGAAGTTGAGGCCTTGCAATTATGTTGTAATTAATTAATTAGTCCTCATAATCATCTGTGATAGGACTTGGGGGGAAATAAAGGGAATGTTCACTTGGACTGCCAATATAAGTTAGCAAGGAAAAAGCAAAATTGAGCCTTGTGGTGCCTGAGTAGAATGTTCTGAAATATCTAATAAAAATATTATTGTTATCTCACAATAGCTAATGATGAGATGAAGTGTTCTGATCACTCTTCTTCAAGAAGAAGTAACTGAAATTGGACCAGGTGCTGAGAATAACTAACTGGATGGCCTGAGTATGTAGTCCGTCTGCCTTGTCATAGAGAGATAAGGGAGATGCTGGTTGGTTTGACCAAGTGAAAGCAATGTGGACTCTGTCTGCAAACTCAGGAGGGGAACAGCAGAAGGGAAGGAGATAAAGAATATAGCTGGCGTGAGAACAACTGAGTATCTACTACCTCAATAAATTTTTCTTTCAGAAATTCGTCCTCCTGTTAGAGTGTGTGGGTTCTGAAACCCCCAGTGGAAGCATAGAGGGGTGGGGTTATGCTGTAGAAGTTTTGAGATGGTTTGTGTGTTTTCCGGAAGGGATAATATACTTAGCAGTGGTACAGGCCCAGCTAAAGGATTGCATTTAGCTTCTGTCAAAGCTTTAATGTCATGCCACGCAAGATACCAATCCAGTTCGCCTTAGTCTGTTTAAAACGCAGCTTCAGAAACTCTTCATTCTTTTTTGGCACTTGTCAATGTTTAGCCCCTCTGGAGGGACTTCTTCCCTTCTACGTCAGGTTTAAGCCGCTTGTCTGTGCCTTAGCAGACTAAAGCCGCATTGTGTGCAGCTGGGCTCTCTATTCTTGTTTCTTTTGCCTTTCCTTCAGCGGCCCTCTGGGCTGCCTGAAGTGGGAGATTAATCTCTCCTGCTCTCTCATTCCTCAGTCTGTCCTCAGGACTGGCTTCACCTCTGTATGGGCTGACACACTCCTGTAAATTCCCCCTGAAAATGCGTTCTAGTCAAAATGGTTTCCAACCATAGCCTTTTTAGAAAAGGGATATAAAAAAATGGGCCATGCAGACAATTCTAGACATTCTTCTTTTACCCTAACATATCAAGGGCAGCAAGGAAAGTGCCTGCAGTAGTTTATTGAGCTGAAACTCTGCAAAAAATGTCAGAAAATTTTAAAAGGAAGGAAAGACAAGTTTAGAAGAGCTTTAGTCTGGGGAATCTGGTTCTTCTTCTCTCTGGACAGATGTTTCATTGATTGTTTCATATTATTTTTGCTTATTAAAATTTCAGCTATGTTGTAAAATTATTTAATTTAACATAAATTGCCTGAGGGAGAGAATAAACACATGATTATTGCCTCAAATAATTTACAATATGGGGTCTTTACTATGCAAAGAGTAAATTGTGTGGTCTATATGAAATGCAAATAGTTCTATTGCAACCTATAATGTCATAGAGAGGAAAAAATATATTTTGTAACAAGAACAAAAAAGATATTACATGAACTTACTAATTTTAGTTTTTGAATTATGAATTATATCATCTACTTATTGTTCTTTCTTTTTGTGTGTGTTTGCTAAGTTGAGACTTCTTTTGTTTGAGGAAAGAGAATGAAAGTGATGAGGAGCCTACCCTAGATCAGTCATTTTGCTGTAATGTTATCACCTACTTAATGCATATATAGGTTTTATAGTCCTGTTTTGAAATTAGCCAATATGATAAAAAAGCTAATCAGAAATCTTTATTTTTCAAAAATGATCTTTGTATAAATATGCTTCTGGGTGCTGTGATTCTTCTTTTAAACGTGCTGATCAAAGCCCTTTGATTGAAAAAGTTTCTTCCACTTTTCTTTCAGGGAGACTTAAAAAAACTCTAAATATAGTATTTTAGACTCTAATCTTTAGGAGTTCATTCCTATCGCTGAAGGGGAGATATGTTCTCCCACTGACTTCTATATGTGATAAATTGGATTCTAATAGTCCAGTAACTGTAGAATACGGTGGTGTTCCTCCAATTAGATACATACAAAAAGATTAATCTTAAAATAGTGGAGTACAGACAGAGACCTTTTGAGAAATTCACTTCAGTGACTATGTGATTATATGAATTATCAACTGCATGTAAATCTTACTAAGGATGGTGGGTAGTAGTTCCAGATAGAAATGGTTGTAACAATACACCTTTTGTGGTCTCTGAAAAAAGTTTAATAAATATTTTGGAGATTGACTAATATATATATATAATGACCTTTTTTGTTTAGTCAATGTAAGGTCTAATATGTCTCAGAGATCAGTATTGATCAGCGTAAAGCTGAAATCAATCTTGGATTTTGAGGGTCGTTACACTTGGAAATAGGATGCAATACAGAAGATACTGCAAATGTTGGGTAGTGGAAAGCTTTTACTGTAATTATATAAAAATAATCTTTGTTGTGGTGTCTAAAAGAAATTGACAATCTGGTAAATGTTTAGTTATTTAAATAAGTATTAAGTTAAACTCCTTACATCTTTCCTATAGTTTGACAGATGATACCCAACCTTTTTGAAGCTGATATTAGAATTACTTTTGCTTCAGTGGTGAAGGGATTTTGTACTCCCTGTTTGAAGTCATGACCTGGTGTTGAGGCAAAGGTTAGCCTATGTTTGTATACAAGTACGTTCTTTTAAATGATAAATTGTTTTCTGTCTTGACTCCCTTCCTTAGATGTTCTGGTCAAATTCAGTCTATGGTGTTGGAGAAGTACATATGTAGAGAAGTGAAAGAGGTAAATTGTGTTACAATGTACCCTTCAGCTATTGCATAGCAAAAGCATGATCGATTTCACTGAATGTAAACTAGTGATGCTTGCTAAATAAGAAATGTTTGAACAGAATATTTTGGTTTTTTTATAGTAGACTTTGTTTTGTTTTGCCCAATAGAAAGTCTTTGGCCTCATTTAAAAATAACCTGGTGGTAATTTCAAGGGACTTCACTGAGAGTTTTCAACAGAAGTAAGTCTTTTTGAAAATCTGACCTGGCTGAATTATCTATTCCGTATGAAGTGAAATAGTGCAAACAGCATTTTATCCAAGATTCCTCTGTAAAAGTTACCGTGTTTTCTCCTGATACTTTCATAACCTATTAAAATAAATTAAGGTTACTCTATTTATCTTCTGCACAAAAATCTTCTACTGATATAACTTTTACTTCAGAGGCCACTGGATGATGTTGTCCACAATTAACTGGTATAATTCCATTATGTCTGTGATTATGCTTTGGCTTGTCACCTAGTCTTATATATTAAAGTCTCAAAAACTATATTTAAGATGATAGGTTATGCATTTATATTTATGAATGGATACATATTTGTAATGTTAATGATGTATTTGAATGCAAATGGAATTTCATATATAGATGCACATGTATACCAGCTTCAGGGACCCCATAGCATTGTCCTTGAAAATGAAAATCTTCTATAAATGCAAGCGATTGATATTGGAAGTGATCTTCAAGGCTGCTCTGTTTAAAAATATTTAACTAATAATAATGAGCTACATCCCAGATATGGCATTGGTTTGCATTCAGAGAGATTAAAAGTGCCAAGATAATAGATAGCAGTTCTGAGGCTATGAAAGTCCTTTTACCCAAGCAGCTCTTCTTATCAGTGGACTTTTCCTGAATTTCTCATAATTGTTGTCCTCAGAGAAAATCCGCAGTGAGTATATTAAGAAATTCACCCTATATGTACCTGAAATAACACTTTGAAATGTATTAGCAGGAATTTTTAGAGAGGGCATTAGTATATGCTACCTTTTGCTGCACTGAAAGTAATAGAGTTGCTTTGGATTTAAGGCAGGCTCAACCAAAAAAAAAAAAAAAGGTAAAGCTGATAACTGTTTTTCAGAATCTGATTGTTTAATTTAATTAATAAAATAATCAGAATGAGCTTAGAAATATTTTTCTTCTTACCGAAATGTTTAGAAAGAAGATTTTTTTTCCACTTGGCATTCCCAAGTGGGATAGTCTTTAGGTTAGTTTTACTAGTTAGAAGAAGTTTGCCCACAACCATATCCTAATGCTTCACATTCTTCAGTTTCAAATGCTCATGGAAGAATGTACTAGAATTGAGTTAGAGTTGTCATTTTTGTAGCTTCCTGGAAGAGGGAAGCAGTATTGTAATTATATTATAATGGTAAACATTATATTTTCTGATTTTTAATGTTTTTTTTTAATTCCAATCAAACTAATGCATCATGGTCAGAAAAAAATTAATGATTTTTCCGTTGTGCTCTACCTTTATATTAACGCTTGCTTATTGTAGGAATTATTAAATAAAATGCAGAAAGAACAAATCTACCTTGAGCTAACTAGTAGTCTCAGGATGCATGTGAGTTCTTTACAGTTCTTCGCTCTGTTCTTCAGAGGATGGAATTCAAATGCTAATATATTTCATATGCGAGACCTTTAATGCAGAAAAAATATATAATGAAAAATGATGTAACCACCTGATTCATTTATTTAGTATTGAAGGGCCCACTCCAAATGGGTCACGCCTGCACTGCGCAAGCTGACTTTGATAAAGTTTGGAGACAGTATGAAACTTGACCTATATTTTTGAACTGGGACTTCAGAAATTGGGCTACAGGAAAAATCAAGCTTTATAAACTTTTTTCTATGCATTGAAATGTTGATGTTTGAACACTGATTTCATCCCATTCTAACAAATCTTATATTAATTTTGCATCTAAGTTAGGGACTGTTGTATTTCTTCATCAGCTAGTTTTAGTTACTGAGTGAAATTAATTATAATTTATGTCTGTATAAGGGCAGAGGACACTCAAATTTAGTCATGCGCATGTCTAAAAAGATGATATTGTATGTCTGAAAAACAATTGCTTAAATTTTTTTAATTTTTAATTTTTGTTGCTTTTCAGTAGTGGAACTGAGTACTTTTGAAGTAAAACACTATTTTACTTTTAAAACCCTGACATTTATTATAGCTTTGAGACTGTGTTGCAAAGTGCTCCAGCTTTGATCGGTATCACAAGTTTCTGGTAGTGTGTTGTTTGAACCCTGCCTCTGACTATGGTGATATGGCACAGATTTTCAGAAAACATTTCGTAATGCAGATCTTCTGTCTTTTACAGTATTAGCTATTCGCAATGGAATATTCAAATTTTCTGAATTTGCGTCTGAAAATTTCACAGAAATTTCAGTCTATCCTTAGAAAAGAAATTGTCAATGGAGTTAGTAAAAGTGTGGGAATGCTTATTAGTAGTGTGGCTTGGTGAGTTGCTTTAACTACTGTGATTACTTTCCAAAGAGAAAAGGTGGCTGCCAGAATAATAATAATAAAAAAAGCTTATGAGAGAAGAGCTATTTGCCCTTAGTTACTGCAGTTTTTGTTTTGCTGATCTAGATTGTTCTCTCTTCTCGGAATTTCCCCATCCCTTTCACAATCCTCTAGTAAGTCTCAACAGCTCTTACATTGCTGAGCTCTCTACATAAAAGAATGATCTGTCCTCTATTTTTCCTGTGTGTGAGAACATGCAGTAATCAAAAAGGAGACTGATATTTGGGATTTTTTGGCAATAACTGACAAGAGTATTTTGTTGTAATTCAGTCTTTTACATGCTGATCTAATCAGACTTAACACGTTTCCTGTGAGCATGTACAAGGTCCACTTTAAAAATGAGAAAAATGGGTGTAGATATCATCCAGGAGACAGAAAATGATGGCATGATCTGATCAACAGGTATCAAAGACAATGGAAAGACTTTCGTTAGATGGAGTCGTCTTGGATCACTTTGATGTAGTCTTCAGACCATTTCTAATGCATTAAATTGCAATGCTTTCTAGGCAGACCTCTTCCAAGTAACTGTGATTTTTGGCTTGTAACAAAGGTGGTTTTGTGTTACAAAAGTTAAATGATTTTCAGTCACAGTTTTGCCTGTTCCATTGAAGTTTTTAGGAACACTTGAGGTTATCACTTTTTTTCTGTTGGTTATGGAAAGAAGACTATCAAGATGTGAAGACAAATCTTAGGTCTTTCTCATGATGGTAGCAGTTTTGGTGACCTAGCTACTTGGTCAACTTGTGAAATCATTAGAAGGAAATTTGTTTGGGGAAAAGAGCAAGTATTTTACATAGTTCTGTTACAAGCAACCTTCCAGTACAAATTTCTTGTATCAGATTTATTTAAGGAGTCTTTAAGGAGACTTTTTAGTAACTTCCAAACAGCTTACTGGATGCACTTTTTTGTTTTTCTCCCAGTTCTTTTATGTTACAAAGAAAATTCCTTCAGTTCTTGATACCATGGAGAAAATAATTAAAGACTTTTGTGTTGCTATAAATAAGATTTCGTTTGCTGTTTACTGCTGTTAGATTATTAGCAATAGATATATAAAAAAGGTTAAAATACTATACTAGTTACTAACGTGTAAAATCTAAATATTTTTAAGCTTAGAAGTGTTGGGGAATAGAAAGGGAATTATAAGAGTATCTCTACTGGATCAGAATAAGGTTGAAAATTTTCAACACTAGCAAATAATTGGCTCTTAAAGAAGAGTAAGAAATGGAGGCAGCATAAAGTGACCTTTTGCTTGGAAGAGACTGGTGGCTTCTGCTGGTCAGCAGTTTGGTGTATTTGAAGTCTAAATCTCTAGATGTGGTCATCATGTTTCATCATTTATGCTTCAGTACCTTCTATAATGCTACTTTTTAGCATTTGACCTTCAGAGTGTGTTGACACCATTTCACAAATCTATTAAGCATCAGTAAAGTAACTCCTCCTTGCATTTTAAAATCACCAGTGATTATGTTAAATGGCCTCTGGTTGGTGAGGCTCACTTTCTCTTACATACCCTTTGGTTTTATGGACCTCTGTTCTAGCCACTCTGTATGCATCTGTCTTCCATGACGAAAAATACTTTTCTCTTAAGAGTCACAGTATAACTTCTGAGCATCCATGTTGCTATGATACGACATTTCTAGTTCTTCTGTATCTCTTTGTAATGGAGTAAAGAGAACAGCAACCAGAATTTCAGCTACCAGGGAGCTATGTGATTTTACAAAGTCATATTAGGATGATTCTTGGTTTGCTATCTAAATCTTTCCAATTAGGCCAACTCCCACTTTATCCTATTTAATAGATTTTTATGTGCTGCTGGACATCAAGGTGGCATTTTCATACAGCTGTCCTCAATGACTGTAAAATATCATCCTGATAGGCTGGTATAGAACCCATCTCAGTCTATACGTCGTTGGGGTTGTGTGTATTTTTTTTTAAGGCATTACTTTACATTTGTAGGCAGTGGATTTGTATATGTACACACACATGTGAATTCACATACTCCTGGTTTTGGTTTTAGCCTCAATATAAAAGTGCAGATATTTAATCCTAGCCTTACTACTAATTTTCATATATCCTGTTTAATCCTTACACTGCCAATTTTGTAAAATTGTGAGAGACTTTCTGATCTAATTTTGTAGTTCTTCTTTTCCCTGTTAAAATTATAGCAGCATTGATGAAGGTTCTTTCTGGAGTAACTAAATCTGAGATTTATGCTGAGATGCTTAAAAATAGCTGCCATCAAAAGTAGTTTCTAATAATCTTACATCCACCTGAACAAAATCTGCAGTGCAACTTTAGCTGCAGAGAGATATTTTTTTTTTGGACCCTGGAATATATTTATTTTTATAAAGTGAAGGTGAACATTAGACACAGGTCAAAATTGCTTATGTGCTATGAAGTGCTATGTGTTTAAGTATTTTGTTTGAGACAGTTGGCTTGTCATCTGTATGCAATACTAATACTGCGTTATCTCATACCTAGAGTCTTTCAGATATCTGAAGGGCTATATTGGCATTTCCTATGGTTCCTTGGTTGTTGTGTTTGGATGTCCTACACTATGAGTTTATAAGTACATTTAAAATATGACTCTTGGTCTGTGGTGGGTGAAGACAATTTTGTTTTTGTTTTCCTCCCAGCTGAGTGCAACAAAGTCTCTCTTTGCTGAGTACACTTCGGTAAAGACTTAGGCTGTGTCTGAACAACAGTATTAACAAATATTGGACACTCCAATTGGACAGTCCAGAAAGGATTGAACCAATTTTTTCTGGCCAGGACTCTCTGTTAACAGAATAAATAAAATTGAAGTAGAACAATTACCTCCTTATTTAAGTAAGCTAGAAGAGTTTTTAAAATGTGTTTGAAATCCGGATGTCACTTTTCTTTTATAATGTAATTAGATCTGAAGAGATGTACATGAGATTGACCCCATGCCATGCAGTCGGCCCTGCACAGCAAGAAGCTGTTGGAGATGAGAAGTAGGGTTTGGGTGGGTTTCTCTTGTTTTGTTTTGTGTGTGTTTGCTTGTTTGCTGTTTCTTTATTTTTTTAAAGAAATACTTCTTAATTACCCAATAGTTATTTGCTGTGACATCTTGCATGATATTGATAATGATTAATGTTGAACTAGGGTACATCTGCATTTAATTTTAAAAAGAATGTGCTGGAAAGCATTCCTTAGACTCATTAAGTAATTGTGCATTGTTTTCATACTGAGAAAAGTAGCTTCTTGTTGTGACGAGAACCAAATGTTTGCACATTTCCTGAAATGGTCACATTTACTGGATATGGGAGCTTTTATATGAGTTGCAGTGCAAACAGTGATGGCAAGACAGTCTGAAGATTTTTAGTAACTGTAGAAATATATGTAGAAATATCTTTGCTTGACTTAATCTCAGCTATGAAGATGTGTGCTTCTTGGTTTGCTGTCTGTTAATTTGCTTTTATCTGGGCAGACAAGGGTGAAGAACGTCTCTTGCAGGCAAAGTTGAGAGCCTGAGGCTAGTGCCATTTCTTACTACTGGCCCCAAAAGGAGCCAGGACTAAGCCAGAAATGTTACCTGTCTTCCTTGTGGATGCCATTTTCTTCATAGCTCCTTATCTAAACACAAAATTTCTGCAAAAAGTAAAGAAATTCATGGGAGCTTTTGTTACTCTGCTTGTCCTGGAATCTGGTTTATGTGAGAATACTTTTTGCTTATTGGTGTTAAAAATAATCAAGAGAAATGAAGAGATCTATGTTTATCATGTAAGAGATAATTAAAAACTAAAGCCATGATAAATAATTTAGTATTTATTAAATTACATTAAATTGGGGTTCTAAGAAGAGGAAGGATCTAGCATTTTAATTTGTGAGATAAAAAAGAGAAAAGGAATATTTTATTTTATGGATGGGCATTTTTCGCTATGAGGTGATTATTTTCCTGCATTATATATCTATATGTTATATCCACTGAAACAGGCTCGCTTTTCTGTGTACTCCTTCTTCTTTTAGGCTTACAGAAATGAACTTTTTACTTGAAGATACAGTGTGGCATATCCTTGAAGATCCCTCGCAGTCCTTTGTGGATAAGAATGTCTGTCTTCACTTTAAGCCAACTGGAAGTTGTACAGAAAGTGCCGAGCACTTGTTAAACTCCAGATGAGACCTGAACTGCTTTCCATTAGTAGATTGTTTTTGCTACAGGTTTCCCTCTAGCTTTAGTACAAAACAGGATTAAAAACTGCTGAACTTTAATCCTCTTCTTGCATTTTATTATCTCTTATGATTAGCTGACTTCAGGTTAAGTATTCTATGGCAAGTTTGCTAAATTGGTCCGTGTCCGGCATCTTACAGATACCAGCACTGTGCCACTGGTCCCCCTTCAACCCCTTGCTGTGAAAAATGCTTTACTTTCTTGGTTGCTTTTGATCATAACCTCTTGATTTTTTTAGTGTTTTTGTTTGCTCTGTTGCTTGTGGTACTACAGGAAGTTTCTGGGAGCAGTTTCTGGTATGTTACTCATGAGCTGTTTGTCAGAAAGCCTTGGTCTGCTCCAGTGGTGTTCACCTGTTGCTGCAGGGCAGAGCTGGGACAGAGACCCTAACTGTGGCTTCAGGATGCCAAGCGGTGACCAGAGCTGCAGCTCTGTGAAATCTTGGGCTCACGTGACTAGTGCAGATGTAACTCTTGATTGCTTTTGCACCAGCTGTCACTCACAGACATTTGAGGAAATCCATGAGATAAATCTGCTTGTTGTGCACCCAAGGTGAAAAGCAGTGGTGCGTGGTCTAACCATGCTGTCCTCCCTGCAGCTACCAGAGGTGGGCACCAGGAACCTTTGGGGCTGTCTGCGCCTCTCCTGCTAGCAGAGATCTTGCTGCCATTTAATTGGCATCCCATATCCCCCAGGGCCAAGGATGGGTCCCTCACTGCCTTGTCCTTCCGAGCCTGCAATCCACAGCATGTCCCTCTGTAGTACCATGCTGCCTGTGACTTGTCATGTTGGTGTACTAGAATGGACCATGTCCCTCTGGGGGTCCTATCAGCAATGCTGTCCTCAGGATTGTTTTTCAAAATATGGGTATCAATTTAATTTGCTTAAAATATGCCATAAGGAGAAATAGGCCATGAGGTCTCTCTTCCTGAGGGGAATTTCCGCCAGGCAAAATCTGTCACAGAGCATTAGTTGCACACTGTTGCACTGTGCTGCTAAGGAAAAAAAAGCAAGTGAAACTAAACCAGTTTGAAAACAGTTTGTTTCTCAGTTGAAATATTATTCCACTATTCTGTATACTATGTGTGCATTAAGAAGACAAGCTGCTCGGGTCAGTGTTTTAAAGCCTGAAATCTCAGGTGTCTGACACTTTTGCCTCTACTGTAGATAGCTTTTATGTTGTATGAAATTATGAATTTCGATGGGGACTAAGGAGCAAATGAACTCTTAGTATTTGGAGAGCCTTTCCTACAAAGTGAGAAACCACAGAGCTGATGGATTTAATATCCCAGGATGAACTCACTGACCCTAATAGAGATATGGACTGCTGCTGAGTTTGTGAGGTCATCTTTAATGGTACCATCAGTCTTAATACTTGGGAGTGGTTATGCAAATGTAGGGGTAAAAAAATGCACGTTTATGAGGTCTAGATCCACTGTACCTAATGCTTTTGACTGGATCTAGATCATGATCTAGAGTTTGCATACTTGAACTCTCTAGAGACACTTTTTTCTTCATACTTTCAAAATACGATAAGCACTGACAACAGCCAAGTATTCCTTAGTTTTCCCCTGAAAGCTCTGGATGTTACCTGTTCTAGAATCAGGTCTTTATGTATTTAGGGGAAGAACACTACTTCATAACAAAGAGGTTGTGTATTACTTCCAAAGGGTAGATATATAGGTTTGAACTTGTCTCTTTTTGAGAAAGTTTCCTCTAATATTTAATACTTAATGAAAATTTAATAGCTAAAATCTGTTTTGTTTGAACAGATGTTCACACCAAAAGATTAGCATAAATAATCAGTTATTAGTGTTTGAGACTAGGAGAGAGTGGATCTGAAAGGCTTGGGTTTTGGTTTTTTTTTTTTTCCCTCATTTTCAAATCCATGCTAAAATTGATGCCACACAGGTTAGGCAGAACAGGTGAAGCTACCACCTGATCAATCCCTATCACTGTTTTACAATTAAGCCACTTCATCATTGGCAAAGACTATAAATTATTAGTAACAGTTACTATATGTTTACTTCTGGATCCCGGAAGATTGAGAGTAGCAAAAGACCAAGACCAAAAGTCTTTTGCTCCCTCTTATAACTAAAGTAAACCATCACCAACACCAAAAAAACCCAGTCCAGCAGTATTGTTTAGTAATTCCATGTCCGAATTTGTTTGATGTATCATTTAATCAGTTCTTAATCTGTTGTAGTGTATTATGTATGACTTGCTTCCTTCAAAGAAAAACAAATACATTTGTTAACACAATTTTTTAGTTAAACAATCTCATATCCTATTAAAATAGTCTTAAAAACAGTTATTTGTGTTAGGGATGTTGTCTTTTTTTTATATATGGTTGCATATATTGTTGACCTTTCTATAACATTCAGAGAACCTGTGTTACACTAATTATACATCTGTGGGTCATCCTTTTTGGTTGCTTGGTTTACTTTTAAAACTACCATTTTTGCATTGTATTACATTGTAATCTTTTGGACCTTTCATTTGATAAAGCAATATTCAAGGCTTATGGAGCTCTGTCAGCATTTTTTATTACTTGGGGAAGGATGCTTTCTGCTTCTGAGGACTTAGAAATACTGCTTGAAAAACTTAGTATTTAATAACTTGTTTTTTTAATAAATAGAGCATCGTTATCACTGTAAAACACTGATACATCATTCTACTTCCTTAGTATACAGGGGAAACAACTTTTGAACACTTCTGCCTTTTGTCTCAAGAAGAACATAAAAAAATACAAAGTTTCAAACTCTGAACTCATTACTTAGACATTCCTTTCCGTATAATTACAAAAGCATCAATGGAGCCAGAACAGTTTCAAGCATAGTCTTAACAATTCCTGAGGTTTGTTTTGTGGTTTTGTTTTTGTTTTTTTTTTTTTTTGTCTAATGAAGCTAAATCCTATAGAGATTTTGTTTGTTTATCTTACTAAGTGTAAATTGAGCTGTGACGTAATTTATCTTTTTCTCAAGTCTAACTGTGTTAGTAAATTGGGTTCGGGTAGAAAGTGGAATATGGAAAATGTGTAACATTGAAGTGTTTTAAGACCTGCTCTGTGAATTCCCTTTGATTTGATTAAAGCAGCCAGACGTGATTTTGGTTGCTAAGAAATGTTTCATTTAGAAAATAGATTAACATCTTAGTTAAGAGGTGAATTTCTTTAAAGCTTACTCTTTATTTTACAAGGGGTGATCCATTGTAGTTTCTATACATTCTGGTAAAAATCCTGTGGATGTTTTCATGATATTAACCACACATTTGGGAATATTTAAGATTATTGAGAATGTTTAGGATTATTTTACTGCTTTCTTTTTATGTCTCACTTTTATTTAATGCTTATAAATAACCATAAATAAATCCAGTCACTTGGTGAAAACCATCTGTGTTGGATTTGCATCTGGTGGGGTTTTGGTGGCAGAGGAGGGGGCCATTGGCATGGCTCCTGTAAGAAGCTTCAAGAAGCTACCCTGGCTCCAAGTTGGACCTGCCTCTGGCCAAGGCTGAGCCAGTCAGCGCCTTTGCAATAACATATTTAATAAGGGAAAACACGTTGGGCTAGATCTTCTGTTTTATGAGCTCTTGCTGTTTTGAAGAGAAGTGGGACAGGAGAAAAACAACCATGCAGACACCCAAGTTAATGAGGGAGAGGCATGCTGGAGCAGCCATTCCCCTTTGGTGTAAGGTGTGGCAGGAGGCTGAGACCTTGCAGCCCTTAGAGATCAACAGTGGAGAAGAATCCTGTCAGCAGGTGGTGGAGGACCCTACACTGGAGCAGAGGGCTGATCCCAGTGGAGGCCATGACTTGAGGAAGGCCTGCACCAGAGTGGTGTGTTCCTGGGAGAATTGCTGCCCGTGGAAGGAATCCATGCTAGTTAGAGAAGTTCGTGGAGGGCTGTCTGCTGTAGGAGGGATGTCATGTTACCATAGGGGAAGACCGTGAGGAGCTTTCCCCCTAAGGAGAAAGGAGCTGTTGGAACAACAAGGTACAGAATGGGACTGGTCGCAACCCCCCATTGCCTGCCCTCCTGTGCTTTCTAGCAGGGTGAGGAAGAAGGAAGGGGCGGGGGGAAGGTGTGTGTAAGATTTAGTTGTGTTTATCACTGTCCTGAATTGGTTTAGATCTGGCTGGCGACTGAGCACCAAGCACCACGCAGTCACTCTTTTTTCTCCAGGAGGAGAAAATACAACAAGCTACTTAAGGGTCAAGGCAAGGAACAAGGGAGAGCTCACTCACCACTTATGGTCATGGGCAAAAGACAGACAGGACTAGGGAAGACAAAACCAGTTCAATCCAGAAAACACAAAACCACGGCCAAATCACCAATTAAATTAGCGGAGGACAGAAAGAGAACCACAAGATCTTAAACACACCTTCCACCCACCCCTCCTTTTTTCCCAGGCCTGGCTTTACTACTGCCCACCCTCAGTCCCCCAGCACTCAGTGCTGGAGTGGGGGA
>NW_010391596.1:13604-14906 GCF_000710305.1 Buceros rhinoceros silvestris | reverse complement strand
GGAGAAACGTGGGGGGGGGGGGGGTGTGCAGTCAGTCTCAGCTCCTTCCATGTTGTTCCAGTTGCTTGCTCCTCACGGAATGCTCTCCTCAGAGGTCCATACGGCCATGTGGCATCCTCTCCATAGGAGACAGTCCGGCATGAATGACTCTGGCTCCCAAGGGGGCCTGCTGCTGGGATCGGCTCTCCCAGTGTTGAACCAGCCCTGCGTGAGCTCTCCTCAAAGTCATGGCCCTTCATAGAATTCCTGGCTCTCTGCAACATGGGCCTCAGTGCAGCGCTCACCATCTTGGCCCTCTCTTTGTCTCTCTGCAGACTGTCTCTCTCTGCCTCTCTGCAGTCCAACTGTGTTCCCGCCAGTGCTCTCTGAGGGTTGCAGGGCTTCAGCCAGCTTGCCACAGATCAAAGAAAAATGGCTGTACCGGCGTGTATTCCCCAGCTTTCTTGTGATTACCTTGGTGACCACATGGTTGCATCTCCTTCTCCCTTACCCCCCAAACAAACAGGGCTCCCAAAATGCGCAGGCATTCCCAAAGGCTTGTCCCTTCTTAAATAGGTTGGTTTGCAGAGGTGTTGACTGGTGCAGCCTTGGCCAGAGGCAGGGCCAAATCGGAACTGGGGGAGTTCTTTTTCTGCAGCTTCTTACAGGAACTGCACCAGCAGCCCCAAACCACACCAAACAAAGGTGTCAGCCGCCTCCCCCACTGCCAAAACTGTGCCAAATCCTAAACCACAACAGAGGTTTTGTTTAAATTAAGTTGATCTTGTTTCCCCATGTTGAATGTGTCTTTTGCCTGTGACTGTAATTGGTGAGTGTACCTTACCCGTCCTTTGTCTCAATCCTTGAGCCTTTTGTATTTCCTCCTCTCTATCCACTGGATGGGGGTAGGAGTGACTGAGCGGCTGTGTGGTTGCTTTGTTGCCAGCTGGGTGGGATTAAACCATGACACAGAGTTGGAAGAATGAACGAAACGTCACAAATGTTGCTTAGTTGGTTCTTTGCAAATTAATTCATGGTAGTAAGTGGTAAAGAAGTAAGAAGTTTTGTTAGTAAAGGAAACTTGATGAGGCACAATAAAAGCTAAGTACCAGTGGCCAAAACTTGGTTGAGGAGTATCCAACACTGTTCATGTTTAAGATTTTCTCATAGGTATGGGGAGCAGAGATGTTAAAATGTGTCTGTGGACTGTTTTGCACTGATGTGTGGACAGCCTCCTGGCTGCATAGTGGAAAATCTTTTGTATGTGACGTAACTAACTTGTAATTAATATCAGCTCAGCAATAAATGTATTGTTGCCTTGCA
>NW_010391596.1:0-13494 GCF_000710305.1 Buceros rhinoceros silvestris | reverse complement strand
CTGCTGTGACTAATTTTTGTGGGTTTTTTAGCCAAGGGTGCTGCTAGGTTATTAGCTGGAGAGGAAATGAATTTTCTCACAAAATCATGTGAACAGAGTGAGCTGTTCACACAGCAGTGCTCTATAAAAATTTTTCATCCCAAACTTGCCAAATCTGAGATGTGGCACTGAGTGTGTTAAGTTCTTCCAGGATGGACCCTGGGAGAGACCAGCAAGAGGAGGTGTTGGGTTCAGTGTGTGCTCCTTGCTGCCTGCATGTTACCACTGATAGGAGCCATGCAGGTGGCAGTTGCTCCAGAAAGTGAGGTTTCTTGCACAAGTTGGCTTTCAGGTTATTTTCTGATGAGATGACTCTGGATTGCTGGTGGAACCACTCCGGGGTTTGGGGCTTTGTACTTTGGAAACAACAGCCCTTTCTCTCCTAGGTAGAAGTGACAAGCTGGTGTTGAGGCAGAGCCTTGAGAAGTGTGTTTTGTTGATCATCTATCAGAATGTGTGTGGCTTCTTCCCTTAACAAATGGCAACAAAACAGATAAAAGCCCTTAAGTGGTGTTTGATAAATGGTTTTGAAAGTTTCAAGGAGCCCTGTAAGTGCTTGGTTGTATGTTGAATTGTCTTTCATTATAGTCCTGCAAGTTACAAAAATAAATTCTCTCTGTTTATAAAGAAGGAACCTGAAAATGAAGGTGTGGAAAAAACCAAAAAACCGAAAAACCCCACAAAAACAAACAAACAAAAAACACAAACAACCCCCCCCAAAACACCCCAAAATCTGCGACCAGTCTGTTATAACAAATTAGTGCCACAAAATATGGTCTCGATTTGTGCTCTTTGCTACCATAGAGAATTTTAAGACCTATTAAAATTTGATCCTAAAAGGATTAAGTTGAAAGATTTATCAGAAATCACAAGCAGTTGTGGGTGTTACTTGTGTTTGACTGATAGTAAGCAAGAGACAATGTGTTATGATACATCCTTGTCATTCAAAGATTTTATTTTTAGTCTCACTTTCACAGTTGTTTTCATTATCTCCAGCACCAAGTTTTATGCACTGTAAATCATTCATGCGCTATAAATCATTCATACACCATAAACCATTTAAGCTGTGCATGTTTCTTCCTGAAATATAAATTGAAGTTTAAAATTCATTTTTCCTTCTTGCTGGTAACACCCTTAATATTATAATACTCTGTCCTTAGACCCAAATTCTGCTAGCCTTTACTCTCAAGTTGTCCCCTAAATAATTAACGATATAAAATGATACCTTTTTAGTGACTGAAAGACTTTATTTTTAAAAGTTTAGATTTTATTGTTAAATCCATTAATATGTTCAATTTCTCCCATTTTGTAGCTCTAGTCAAAAGTGTAGAAATCTAGATTGATACAAAATCTTACAGGGATTTTCATAGTTAATACCAAGTCTTCAGCTTTCCCATGTCTGCCAAAAAGCTGGAAAATTTTTGTAACTGAAATCTTCTTGGAAAAACCTAAAGAAAAACAAATGAATTGATTTGATTTTGTAGTACTTAAATACAGAGCAAAATGGGTCCTCATAAATTTTGAATTCCTAGGTTGTGTGACTGGGATATTGAGCCTATTAACAACCATTAAATACACATCATCAACAAGAACGCTGCTGCTGCTTGAAGAAATGACACCATAGCACATTTTCAATATCTTAACTCTTTTCTAGATGCGACTTGGATTTTTTTTTAAAAAAAAAAAAACCTTATTTTTTAATACATAACCTTATCCAGGCTAAATTCTTTCAAAGGCTTCCAAAGAGGGATTTTACTAAATCCTCCTCTATCACTATGGTCATCCAGTAAACCGTACTATGGCTTCCTTAAAGGTCACTTTGTGACCTTCAAAGTAAGTGTTTTAAATTTTTCCCAATTATAATATTCTACAGCAGACTACTTGTTTGCTGCGGTGGCTGGAATTCAGATAGGGAAGCTTTTCAAGGAAGGATCCTGCCCTATGCATCCTCATTTGAAATTGCGGTATTTTTCTCCGTTGTCACTCAAGAGCAGCATGATTTTGCAGACTTCATATACAGCTGAAATATGATTTATATTGTAGTGTTTTTCAATACAGTTTTACAGAAATTCTGGTTGCTCTCTATGGAGAATTATTTTTGCATAATAAATGAATTTAGAAACTGTAATTGAACTACAAAAAAGATGTTTAATTTGAATCTTTAAAAGTGGGCCACTGCAAATTAATTTAATTAGGGCATGCTGTCCCAGAAAAGCTCCTGCTTGACTTTGAATATCTGGAACAGAAGTAGTCATTAAACAACAGCTGACTATAGGAGAGAAGAGGCAGCAGGTTTTTTGGTTGTTGTTTTTTTTTTTTTAATATAAGTTGCTGGTTTTATAATTCTTTTTTGCTTAGAGTACATTGGCATATGAGTTCAAAATGTAGCATAGTTCAGCATGAGTAAAACTTTGACAAAGGGATGGAAAGTTGGGCAGTTGTTGAATGTAGTTCTAGCAGCACTGAGCTAGTAAGTATCAGCAATATTGCATGTTAATTTTTGAATACTCTGAATTCTTTGTGTCCCTCTCCTTCCCACCGCCTTCTTGTTTCAGAAGATAAACAGATCACACTGTGACTTCCATTAGGCATGATTCACTAGTTTGTTAAAATTGACTACTCTGTGCTCTAGCACATGTGTAACTGGACTGTGTACATTTGTAATGGTAGGCAATCTGTAAAAAAAATAAAGCGTTTGGAATTTTTAAATGGAAATTATGGTGTTGTGTAATTTTTTTCTTATTTTAGAAATTAAATGCATGTAAAGCATTTGTCTTTGCTTAATGATTCAACTTAATAGAGAAGTAATATAAGGATACAGTCATGCTCTCGGGTATTTGAAAATTTCCTCAAGTTTTCTAAGTAGCTGAAGGCATTTTGACAAGATAGTTCTAGAACTTTTGCAGATCCTGGCGTGTCACATATTGTATTATATTTTGTAAGGTAGAGTTTACTGTTTCCCCCTTTTAGATAATCTGTGTGAATAGGAGATGCCTATCATTTAAAAGATTAACAAATGTTTATCTGTGAGTAAAATCTATTTTCCATTACCTCTGAACTATTTGTGGTAGCATGATGTGTGTCATGTTATGGGGTTATAGATTACTAGGATGGCAAAACTGAATAGAAATTATAATCATTCATGTGAAATAAAAAAAAAAAAAACCTAGGTAAAATCCAAGCACTCTGTCCTGTCATTGAAACTGATGATTTCATTTGAGGTTTGATTTCATCATAGAACTATTGAAGTCATCTCACAGGTGTATCTAAGTAGCAACTGGCTAATGTTTTTTTTTTTTTGTTGTGATCTTTGACTGTAACCAGATTCAAACAATAGGGTTGTTTCCACAGTGATTTTGGGAGCTATTCACATCACCTACCTCTCATATTTAGTTTAGCTACTATATTTGAAGTCAAGAGGAGATTTTTAATGGAGATACTCTTGGTTGGCACCCTAGAGGAGATTTAGTTATGTTACATATCTTAGCTAGTCCATATCTTAGCACTGTCAATACCCTTCATGAGTCAAACTGTATGTTTGTGGTTGTTCAGTCTGCTTCAGTGCACTCAGCAGGATCACATGGATGCAGTAGAGATCAGAATTTGTTTAGCATATATTCTTTCACTGAGAATAATAGTCCAATACCTTATTCACTCCTTTCATGAAATCACAAGGATGGGTGTAATGAAAATGAACAATGTGGGTTTTGTTTTTTTTTATGCGTGGTAAATTGTTTATAAAGCCCTTTGTATATGCAACAAAAAACCCTCTCACTAGGAGAATTGGTTTATGGCGAGTATGTTAATGCTGTAGCCAGAGTAAGTCTGTATGCTCATACTAATCAGTTAATTCTTGAAAAGAATTCCAGTAAAGTAAGTAATCCAAGCTGAATTTGTGAGCAATACTAGATATCCACCATAATAGAAACAAGTTACTGTGAGCTAAATTTCGTAGAGTAAAATGGGACAGGGAGAGAGACAAGTGGTCTTTGGCGTAAATGAAGATTCTGATAAAGAGAAAAGACGTTGTAATTCCTTACATTTTCAGCTAATGTTACTTTTCCAACACTTGGTTGGAGCCTCTGTTCTTGGAATAAGCAGTTTGTTAAGAAACTCTAAAAATGGCAGATGCACTGGGTGTGGTAGCATTCTCTCACCCAAATTTCAAAGTACTAGTATGAGTCTTCAGGCTTCTTTTCTGCCAATATGTGAGCTCTGTGGGTTTAGATATAAACATCTGGTTTTATGTGCTTTTCTTGTGCCCTCGTGTTCCATACGCCCATTCCTTTACATAGCATTTCTTGTAGAAGATCCTATATATATAAGAACGTTTAACAAAATATGACTGTTGTGTAAATAAGAATATTGTGAAAATGGAAGATGGGTTTAAAAGTACACATACAGAAGCCTAATCTGAAGACATGTTGTGTGAGATATTTGTGCAGTGGTTCCTCTGCTTTCTGAGAGGTCATTGCTGTGACAGTTTGCTGGTAGGCCACTTGAAGTGCATGTATGAAGTCAGGATTGGAAGATTTAAAAAAACTTGTTAAAGCAAATGAGGTTGTGTTGAAGGAGAGAATCTGCAAGAACGATTCCAGTGTCAACAAGATCTCTGCTATCAGATTTATCTCTGTGTACAATGGTTGTGGAATGAAAGCCTCCATGGGTTTTGGGGGTCCAGGTCAATAATTCAATATAAGAGAACTGAACTGTGGTGCAAGTAGTTTGATGATAGTGTCTTTGTTGTAGATGATAACAGCAAAACAAGACTGTGTTTTGACTGAAATGTGTGATCAAAGTTGAAAGCTTCTTGATATTCAGGGCTTAATTCAGAAGTGGTTTTGAAGAAATGGAATTTGTGGTTCTTGTTAAAAGTTCATTAACTTATTTTTATGGCTAACAGTATGTTTTGTTCAAGGTGTTATTTTGCGACAGCCAAAACTGTGTTTAATTTCATGTTAGCTTTGTAGACTTATCCAAAGTATAAAAGACACAATCTTTCAGCTTGGTGCACTTGTAGGTGTCAGGAAACTGAATTCAGCGTTAGACCTGGAAGAAAATCTATTCTTGCTTCCAAGTTTACCAGGTAGACCAGTGGCTCAGACATTTTCTGTAGTGGAAGACTTGGATCTGTAGTTCTTGTTGAATAGCGCAGGGGGGAAAAATATTCTCTGTTACTAGTATCTTGCCTTCATTGAAGCACTCTGCAGAAAAAATACTACACTAATTACTACACTGCTCAATTAATTACACTACTAAAAATACCACACTAAATACTAAGAGGTTAGCTAATTGCAACTGGATAGTCATTCTTGCCCTTTCTCCTAGTGAATATAGAGTATTGTCTTACAAACCTTGCCAAATATGCTTGAGCAAGGTTTTATGTGACTCACTCTGGACTTTGATCTCCCTTGTTGCAGGGGAATACAACTTTTACAATAGCTCATAAAACACCAGCTGGCCTTTTGTACAGTTGATTCTGGATGTCAGTGCCAAGATCTTAATGGATTAGAAACTTCCAGGGAGGCATTAATGTCTCATGACAAGAATTTCTTTTGCAGATGGCCACACTTTGGGAGATGTTAGGTAGCTACTTCAGCAGATCTAGAGCTTCTGCTTTGTCCTTTGTTTTACTGTGTATCATCTATGTAGTATCTAGTAAAAAGCTACATGGATTTCTGTGAGATGGCTT
Source organism: Buceros rhinoceros silvestris (assembly GCF_000710305.1). Lineage (NCBI taxonomy): Eukaryota > Metazoa > Chordata > Aves > Bucerotiformes > Bucerotidae > Buceros > Buceros rhinoceros. Next base: position 7,763 of record NW_010391596.1, on the reverse strand, counting down.
TCCAGAGAAGAAAACAGCCAAGAGTGACAGAATATATTGCCCTTAGGAGGCCCTAAACTGTCTTTGTCTTCCAAGCTTAGTGATAGTCCTGGGTTTGAAGATCAATGAGAAATATTTTGCATGTTCTGCATGGTACAGGAGGAGATGCCCGAGTAAATGAAGCAGTATCTCATATAAAAAACTTGATAGTGACTAAGGTATATGATGAAGTAGCCATGCATGAGAACTATTTAATTGAAGTAGCTAAATGTTGTCATTTCCAGGGGTATTGTACATACCTATTTTATCATCACAAACTCAATTAAATCAAGCATTTTTTTACTGAGAGAGTGGTCAAACACTGGTACAGACTTCCTAGAGAGATGGTTGATACGCCAAGCCTGTCAGTATTTAAGAGACATTTGGCCAATTCTCTTAATACTTTAACATACTTTAGCTTGGATAGACCTGAACTGGTTAGGCAGTTGGAGTAGCTGATCTTTGTAGATCTTCTAACTGGAATAGTCTAGTCTGTTCTGTTCTATTAAAACATGAGCTGTGAGCTGGTTCTACATTGCATGTGTAAATAATACCTTCATACTGATGTATCTGCTGTACTTCAGAAGGTCTGGGTGCATGCATTCCTTCTCAAGTTTAGCAGCATGCTGCCTGACAGCACTAAGAGAGAAGGCCCCCTTGGAACAGTGCAACTTTCCCTAGAAAGAGGGCAAACAAAAGACTTTTTGTTTCAATAAAATTGAGAGCAAAGATGTTCAAACAGGATAAAAATAGGCCTTTGAGAACATGAGTCAGTCTCTGGGGGATGCTTTGGTCTGTCTTACATAGGGTTCGTGGCATGCTGATTTCCAGATCAAAGCTGAACACCTTATTTAAATAATCAAAAGGTAAAAATTACATACAAGTGATACATCTAGTTGTTTGTATGTGTGTATCTATATGTAACAGCTTTAGGTTCCCTGAGTCTCCGTAATGAAATTTTTGACTGAAGTTCCTGATGTGTAGCGCATTTGATGGAGAAATAGCTTGGAAGTCTGAGTTTTGCTGCTTTTGCAAAGAAGTGCATGTGCTCAGCCTTTTCAGCCTGTGCAGAACGTGCCCATGTATGTCCTAGACTCCTCAGTGAAATAGCAATCAGTGTCTATTTCTAGAAATGGTGCACCGAGGTGAATGTGTCGGGCATAAGACTTGTCACACTCTGTGGTGAGTGTATAGCATGTGTCCTAATCATGCTTCAGAAGGGCTTCTGAAACTTAGATACACGTGATCTATTTCTACTGAAGAGGGGGGTGGTTTTTTATGTTTGTTTTGGGGGTTTTTGTTTTGTTTTTGTTGTTTTTGTTTGGTTTTATTTTGTTTTAATTTTTTTTGTGCTAGTAATTTTGCCCTTATTTACACCCTCTCTAGGCTCATTCAGCTCCAGGAATCACAAGAGGCCATTTTAGACGTTAAAAAAGAAATGTCCTTGCAATGTCTCTTTCTGTCATTTTGGCTTTTACCAGTGAAAACATGCACCTTTGTGTCGCAATTACTCTTTGGCCTGAGCATTTACATAGATAACAGAGTCCTGTCACAATTCTACTAACTTCAACAGTTCTTTCTTTGAACAGAACAACAGAACCAAAGGATCCTTGATCAACAGTATTTCGTAATTGTTTTGTTTTGCATATCCCACACTGAGAAATACTAGCTGATATTACTAAAGAGATGAGAAATAATTATTTTAAATATCACTTCTGGGGGCATTTTAGAAAATAAATGAAAGTTTGGGAGTTTGTCCTCAACTATATGATTATGTCATATAAGAATTTTAGCTTTGTTAGCTTCATTGAAAAGTGAGGCTAAATATTGTCTTCAAGCATGGAAAAGACTACAGGAGCAAAAAGGTTATTCCCTTTTCAAACTGTGAAAACATCATGTTTATTCTTAACTTTCTCTGAGTTAGTTACAAGGATTTTCAAACTGACCAAACCCATTTATTTATAAATAATTTCAACTGCAGTTGCTGTTTGTTTTGCTATTAAGCTACTGTCTGTAGTTTTTTTTTGGCACAACAGGCCTCAGCACAGTAAATATTAAGCTTCCCTGCCTTGAAAAGTTCTTCAAGGGTGAGTCTGAAATGGTTACACAGACAAGAACAAATGGCAGTCACAGACCCACACTTTTCTACATAATGGCACAGACAAGTATATGATTATAAGAATCACAACATAATCAGAAATGCCTTCCTAGAACAACAAACTAGTTGCAGTTAGCTCTGAAGTTTGCTGGATCTTTGTCTGATAAAGGACTGATTTTTATTATTTATTTTCTCCTCCCTGCTGGTTTTGGAGGAAAAAGATACTACCTGTACCACCAACCTTGCCTCACTTAGGTCTTCAGGCCATCATAACTCTAGAAGGATACACTTAGCACTACCTAGAACAAGCCTTCACTGTCTACATTTCTGCTTCAGGGGAGGAAGACAAGGGAGCAATGATTGAATTAGTTTTTATGTACTGTGCTATGGAGAGATGCTTAGGGATTCTACTGATGAGAGGGACAAGGAAACCCATGAATTCTGCAAGGAGCAATGGTCAAAATTGATATAAAGATCCTGTTTTCAACCTATTTGTTCAGCAGCTGATACTTTAAAAGTACAGGTATATATATTGAATACCTGTGAAATTCCGTTTCATGCACTGCAGGAGATGAAGAATTACATCTTGGCTCCTGTGTCCTTGAGCGAAGTTCTGCTAGCTCTGTGTTTGCAATTCAGCACTTTTTCTGCAAGGGATGAGTTGTGACATGCTGGAAATGGAGTTGGTGCTATATTCCTGGATGTTTCTGAGACTGCGCACACCAGGTTTAGAAGCAAGTGGTCACTGTTGTTCTCCCTGAATTGTAACAGCCCATGCTGAAGGGTGGTAATTTCTCATTTATTTTTATTTTCTTGTACAGCTATGGATATCTAATATCCATGAGTCCTTGCATTCAGAAAGTGATGTTGCAACCTGATAAACTGAAGTGGTTTTGAGTGTGGTGTTTTTTTTTTTTTTTAAGTGACACAAGGAGCGTGAACTGAAATAAATTTAATTTTCTTTTAAAATCTGTTTAAAAGCTTGCCCTTTTCAAATAGCATCCAAGATGAACATTCTTTTAATTTCGTATCTGCAGATATTGGCCTGTATAGTTACTAGTGGTTTCCAATAAACATCAAGTCAACATACTAGAAAAATGAGTAGGTTTCGAAAATTTTATTTTTACCAAATGCTATCAGAAATAAAAATAGGAGTAAATAAGATACGAAGGTATACACCAAAAGCTTGCAGAATAATGTGATCATTGGATAGAATTCAGTATTTTTGCAGAAGAAACGATTCATGTGTTTTGTATGCTGTTTCCCTGGAGTTTGGCTGAATGAGAGAGTAGAAACCAACTGTTTAAAATGTTTTCATTATAATGACCTCTGCTACTATCTCCTGTATGTGTTGCTTGAGATTAAGTGCAGTTCTACTTGAATAAAAAGCACAATGAGGTACAAAGAATGCTTAAGTGAAGATTAAATGACTTTTCTTCAGTGCCAATAGATTTTTTTTTTTTTTTTGGAGCAATGTCAATTGATAAACAAGGCGCTGTGATATGAAAACCTTCAAATAAAAAAATTCATGGTATGTAGAAGTTTTACTTTTAGAAATCATCTGTGCAGTAGTTAAGGCTTTGGGTTTGGGGTTTTTTTTTTTTGGTGTGTAGAAAGGAGAACAGTTGGACAAGAGGGAATTGATTTTATTCTTAAAGTATGCATCCATTCAGTTACAAGACATTAAAAAGTCTGCAGTGTCTGGAATTTCAAAGTAATTTTTCTGCCTTTTCTTGTTTTTTCTTCAAGAAAACATAGGAATTTGATGTATATGAAAAAAATGGCCAGCACTGTTCTAGTCTGCACTTCAGTGCTTCATATTTGAAACAAATGCATTTAATTGGAACCGTGCATGAAAATATTTATAGATGATAAATTTGTCTATCTTAGTGTTGGTCAATTCTTTTTGTCTCTTCATACTACATCTTTTTTCTGCTTCTGCAGTCTTAAATGCTCCTCCAGCTCCTGCCGGATTTCTGAGCACTTGGAGCTCTTGGCCATTCTTACGTTGCTCAGATGTATTTTTACCATTTCCGGTCACAGCCCGTGGTCTTCCACAGATTCTTTTTCTTCTTAATGTTGGATTTACATGGGGAGCTGACTATAGGATGTTTAAATGAACTTTTTTTTTTAGCCCTATGTTATTCCCTTTACTGGCAAATCTACTTTGTTATTTCAATTTTAATGTTTTAAAATGCATTTTTCCTCTGGAGATAAGTGCACGTGTCCCACTTCTGTAGAAAAGGATAAGCCGTATAATGGTCTTGTACATCTGAAATCAGTCTTTCTCAGTAACTGCTGACAGCTTAAACTTGTTTTAACCTTTTTTTGTCATCATTGTTCTTAGGCTTAATGTTCTTTTGCATCTAAATGTTCAGATTCATTGGTATTCATGGTTATCAAGTTTAGCTGGCTAGTTTAAAAGCATTTATATCAGCTTACAAGGATATATTTGGCTTATCTTTTCTAATTTTAAGTCCCATTTCTCCTCAAGTCTCCAGACATCATGATATTTATCATATTGTTCTTGCATTCTTATGTTAGCAGAGTTATCAGTATATCAAAAAAAATTGATGCATACCCATCCTGAAAACTCCAGAGCAATGACACTGGTTTCCCAGAACCACTGTGCAAAGCTGTAGGGAATCATGTATCTCATTGCCTGAATCTTTTATTAAGATCAAATGGGGCAAGGACTTCACTCAGTATTTGTACTCTTACTTCTTGAACTAGAAACACTCCATTGTATCACTGTAGTAATTTTATAAAGGATTCCAGACTGATTGCAGCCTAGAGGCCGTCTCATGCTATGCAGTGATTAAATGCTTTCTTTAAATCTGCTGTGTGCTCTGATCTTATTTCATTTATCTCTCTTTCATTACTAGCTATGTGATTTGAAATATTTGAAACACTGTGAACTTATCTTCACTTCCTCATTTACTAAAACTATGTAGATGGGAAAGTTATTAACATTGTTAATAGCCTGGGATTTTTAAGAGAATGCTGTGCTGGAGTGGAAATTCTTCTTTCCATTAGCTTTTTACTTCACAAAAATTATTTAGGTAAGCCAGAGTTTGCTAACACAGTTATGCTTTACTTTTAAGTCAGTAACTTTTCAGTTTTCAACCTCTTCTTAGGACTAAATGATGAGTTTGTAAATCAGCAAGAAATGTAACAGTTAAGGCTCCAGCAAAACATACCAGCTTGCAGACAATAAAATATCAACCTTAAGCAACTGAAAAAGAGACTGTTGTAGGACACCTTCCCTGTATGTCGTTTCTTGCCAAAATGCTGTAGCCTTACAGTTACCAAGCTAGCCCCGGCATAGTTACTTGCCTTGTTTGCCTCTGCTATAGTAGAGTGCATTGCCAGGCAGGCAGCTATAGGTGGGAACTCTACACCACCTCTTTGGTGGTGGTCACTGATGGTCCTTCCTTGAATCTTGCTTTGTCTGGTGGAATGATGTATCGGGATCATCACTAGATAAGGTATCTGGGTACAATAACTTATATTTAAAAACCTAGATTTGTAATAATACATCCAAGTTACAAAAATACAGAACTACAGGTTGTTTTGACATTATACTAAAGAATAATTAATCTTCTTATCAGCTACAGTGTTTTGCACTTGGTCAGTATGACTTGAAATCTTCTGAGAGCTGCTCTTTTTCTGTTCCTATATTTAAAGGAAATCTCTAGAGCAGGCTATTAGAGAACCTTCATTTTATCTAACCAGCGATGATGTGGCTTGATTGGAGTGTTCTCTTCGCATGGTCATTATTCCCAGAAATTATACCACTGGACATCATATGGTAATATTCTTCTTCATCTTCCCCAAGTTTCTTAAAATATTTGTAATGCCTTTCTTGATTAAATTATGTTTTTGGCTTTAGGCTTTAAGGTGCTGTCCTCCTACCTGCAGCCTTCTTAAAGCAGAATGTCTTTGCAAAATGTGTATGTAATTTCAAATTTGATGATGTTTGTTACAGGATAGATCTGTTTTCATTGTCTACAGCATCAACGTGTATTGCTGAGTTAGCATAAATTCGCTTACAGCTGAAGGAGACAAAGCAGCATCTTAGGGGGTGTTTCCTTTATTCTAGATGTCTGCTTGGAGAATGACTTATTTCATCCTTAAGCTGCATTACCTAGGAGGCTAGTTTAGGTATGGTGGGGAGAGAGATTAATGTTGGGGGAAGCTCTGCACTGAAACTTGACATTTAAACCTGTTCTGCCAGAGAACTGTCATGAATATGAAATCCATATGTCATTTCTGTGCTCGTATAGGTTTGTCTCTTTTTATTGTGGATATCCACAACTGTAAACTATGTGATCATATTTACTAGAGCAATGAAGTTCACTTTTTATTAATTTTTTGTTGTAAAGAATGCTGATCAAACTGGAGTGACTACTGAATTGTAACTGTCAAAATCAGAAATTAAATAAACTAACACAGGTTGGAAGGACTTCCTGGCATTGATGCTGAACCTTTTCACTGCTCTTACTTGGACTTCCATGGTTAAGGCACAGTATATACTGGTCATTCTGGTTCATAAACTTGGGTATCTGTTGGAATTTTTTAATCACAATATACTCAAATATTTTCTTTACTTTCAGAATCATTGTAGAAAGTAGCAATTATTGCTAATTTCTCCTGGGTGATTTACCGAACTTACACTGGCAAGAATGGCGTAGATTGAAATCTTCCTTTAGGCATCTCTGTGAGCAGTCTCTTTAATGCTTCACCCCCCCGGAACTGCAGTGCAACTTCCTAAAGTCCAGGTGTCCCCAGCTGTCACGGATACCTACTGCAATACAAAAGCTAAAACTGAGGCCAATAGGCTGACTAGATTATGTTATCTGCAGTGTTTTGCTTGCTTGCTAGCAATTCTCAAATCTGAATATCTATGAATAGTTTGGTTTAGGTAATAAATGTTAATCTGGAAATGAACCTCTGCGATGCAAATAGACTGTGCTTAATAAATATCAATTATTATACATTAAAATGCAGATGCGGATAGGCACTTTAGAGACAGTCTAGGTAGCCAAGATAAATGAAATAAAATACAGAACATCACTAATTAGACACTGTCACGGTTTAAACCCAGCTGGTAACTAAGCATCTCAAAACTACTCTCCCTCCTGCTCCTGGGAGTAGGAAAATGGTAAAGTGGGTTAAGATAAGGAGGGTCTGCTTGAAACAACACAGAGAGAGAGAAGATCAATAACAAAGCGGGTGAAATACAAAGCACTGCCTACTGCTCCCCATGCCAGGCCCCCCAGGGGCGTGCAGCCACACTGAGCCGCACTGCACTGCACCGCACCCTGCCACTGTTTGAAGCTGCCACTGCCAGGCTACCCTCTCGTTGAATATGTATATATACTGGTTGGGACACCAGTATGCACTTATTCAGGGATAAGATTCCAAAGCATTGGACATGGCCGCTGTCCTAGGCACTTGCCCGCACTCTCCCACACACCCTGTCACTCATAACTCTCCACCTCGGAGCAGATCTCTGGGTGGTATTCTTAAAAAAACTTTGTGTAATCCTAAGCAAGACCTGAGACACCTTCAGGAGACGTAAGAGCAAACTGGCTTGGGCATCCCAAGGTGTCACGGTTTGAGAAGGGGGCTGTTTCCCCCGTAC
>NW_010391595.1:1143-3055 GCF_000710305.1 Buceros rhinoceros silvestris | reverse complement strand
CGAGCCAAGCAGCCGCTCGTGGTCAGTGCCTGTGGTGTGGGATGTCCCGCGTGTGAGTGGGTGCCCCCAGGCAGCCCCCACTCGAGGACAGGGCGTGGAGCTGGTGGGCTCGTCGCAGCTCCTGCTGCAGCCTGGGCTGGGTGGTAGACTGAGGAGATGGGAACCTGGTGGGCTTGTCCCAGCTTCTGCTCCAGTGCAGGCAGCACGGGGTGGAGAGCAGGGGGCTGGGGTGGCCCGGGCAGTGGGGAGCCCCAGAAATGCTGCCGGGGGGGGCCAGTGCTGATGGAGCCCAGGCCAGGAGCACTTTCAGGAGGAGGAGGCCCAGTGTGGTCCCTCTGAAGCAACCTGGGGCCAGTAAGCAAGCGCTGCAACCCTGCGTAACCCTGGCTGTACGGAGGTTCCTCTGGAGGAACCTGCCGAGGGCTCTGAGGGAAAAGCCGAGCGCTGCAAGCTCTCTCTGTCCAGGAGGTGTTTCTGTGCCATGCTGGTGACAGAAGGAAACCCAAAGCCCAGCTGGGCACAGGGGTCGAAGTGGAGATGGGGCAGGGGGTCTGGTTCAAGGAGCTGCTGCAGGGGTTTTTCCTCCCTCTCAAGTTCCTCTGATTATTTTAGACAGATTTGGGTTGATTTTGGGCATTTTCCCCTGTGGGGACTTTCCAGTTGATGAAAATATTCTCTGTAACCGTGACCTGAAGCCACGGCCAGCTCTGGTCATCAGCATTGCAGCGTGTGCGGGGGGATGTGCTGGGCAGTCCAGGCTGGGTTGGAATTTGTGGTGGGTTAGGGACTCAAACCAGGACAGACAAAGGGCAAAACCGCTGCTGTTCTGCAACCTGAGATCAGCTATTTCCGTGCCGTGGAGTTCAGAGGCTGCGATTGCTTTTTTCCTTGTTATCAGTAATTTTGATTGGGACAGTCAAGAACCAGACAGTTCTTTACAAACAGGACAAAGAGCTGGATGCTGCTGGGGACAGGGTGGTCACCCTGTGTCCTCCAGTGTCCACGGTGCTTCCTAAAGCTTGGGAGAAAGGGGAGTTCAGAAGGTATTTCTTGCTTTGTTTTGTGTTTCATCACCCTTGTGGAAATCCTTGTCTTGAGGGGTGGAACGGGCTCAGGGAAGAGAAACGGATGAAGGACTTGGGTGTTGTGGGAAAGCCCAGAGGGAGCCTGGGAGCAGCATGGCAGAGGTGACAAGTCCTGGAGCCGCGAGGGAGGTTGGTGGCCTCAAGGTGAGGCAGGGACGGAGGTCTTGCATGGCCACAGCATCTCCGGAGCAGCAGTTTATTTCCCCGCTCTTGGGGGTTCAGCCCTGTCACAGGTAGAAAATGCAGCCCTTGGCTTGGAGCGCGGGGGCTTGTGCCCATCCTCACCCCTCTGGGCCAGGCCTTCCCACCCTGGGGAGTGACGATGCAGTGTCACTGCTGTTCCTGCACTGCTGGACCGTGTGTCTGGCGGAGCAGCGGGGGCTGTGGGCTCATGGTGCCGCAGAGGCTGTGCCTGGCCGGACAGCAGGGTGCGTGGGCGCAGCGTCCTGTGGGCCTGAGCTGACTGCGGGGTCTTGGGGCAAGCGCAGTGTTCCTCCTGGGCTCAGCACTGGAAGTCCCCGGAGGTGCTCCCCACGTCAGCCAGGACTTGCCGGTAAAACCCAGTGTCGGCTCCAAGCATCTGCTTGACCCGTGTTTGCACCGAGCCCCGTCGCTGTCCCCTCTCGTGACCATGTGTTGGCTTCGTGTCCCTCCTGCGCGCTGCCGTTGTGATTCCAGCCGCTCAGCGGGCAGGGCCTCATCTGTAAAGACCTTCTGGAGTCCTCTTAGGAACTTTCCTCCTTCCCTCACCCTCTGCCCACCCTACATCGTGGTTTCGTTTGTGTCTGTCAGGGGACGGGGTGTTGGAGGCTTGAGGAGGTGGGGGA
>NW_010391595.1:728-1040 GCF_000710305.1 Buceros rhinoceros silvestris | reverse complement strand
GGGGGTGGTGGCCCCTCAAAAGCCACAAGGAAGCTCTTGCAGCCCTGTCCTCTGCTCTCCGGGATCCACCACTTCTGCAGGGTGGCAGAGCCAGGAGCGAGCGCCGGGCTCTGCCGCCTGCCCCGGCCCCGGGGCTGTGGCTGTGGGTGGAGGAGCAGATCTGTGTTTCCTGCTCACGAGAATCGGGCTGAACCGTGTTTCCCTGCCTTACCCATTGAAGGGAGCAGGCCATCCTGCTGGGCTTGCTGGGCCATCCTGCTGGGCTTGCTGGGTTCCAGTGGCTGGGCGCGCCCACGGGGCAGCGGAGAGCGG
>NW_010391595.1:0-534 GCF_000710305.1 Buceros rhinoceros silvestris | reverse complement strand
TGCCCTGCCCTCGAGGACCTGGCCAGGAAACCTGCTTCGGGTGCAGTGGAGCTGAGAGGCACCGGCGGCCCTGACCTGGCAGCGGGATTGGGCTGGAGCCAGTGCTCAGAGTGGTGCTGCTGTCCTTCCCACTCAGCTCGGTGACTTCAGGAGGTGTGTCTGCCTCTTGAAGGCTTCCTGGAGCGTCTCCGGTGTGTTTTGGTGGGTTTGGGAGGACCCAGGGCGATCCCCACCAGGGTGCTGGTGGTGTCCGTAGGTACCTGGGGTGACGTTAACGCCTGTAAGCTCCCTCACAGGGCTCAGTGCTGGACTCCCCTGCTGCAGCGGCCATCTCCCCGCTCCTCTGCTAACGAAAGGGATTAACGGTGGCAAGCTGCAAGGGGCAGAGACCGAGACGCTGGTGTGTGTCTGCCCCTGTATGGCGAGGGGATGGGGGGTGGGAGGGGATGGTGATCTGGAGGCCAGGCGAGAGCTGTGGAGTCAGCCTGGCTTGGCTGGGTCCGGGGGGCGCTGCCCTGGGGGGGCTTCCCCTGC
>NW_010391594.1:29663-32041 GCF_000710305.1 Buceros rhinoceros silvestris | reverse complement strand
TGGCCATTTTCTGTTTGCATGGGCAGGTTTTCCTTTGGAAAGGAGGAGGGCCGGGGAAGGGGGAGGGGGAATTTAGAATTTAGGCAGGGGGAGAGCCAAGGGCATGACCTAAACGGGCTGGATTGTGGCTTCTGGTTGGTTTTTCTTAGAAAGAGCCCGAAGACAGGTATTTCCAAAGGTCCTACGTGCCCCTGAAGACACCCTGTTACAGCCCGAAGCTCAGGAGGGTACTGCCCATAGCAGACCCCTGCTGAGGCTGGAGGGCTGCAGTCGCTCCATACGCGTGTGGCTCTGCTGTCCTTGGAGGCACAGTGTCAGCTCTGAACGGGATGCCCGGGGACTGGCTGCCCATCAAACAGCCATCACAGCCGGGGCTGTCTCCTCATCACCACCACTGCAGAAACCAGCTGGCTAAAAGACAAAGCTGGAGCACGCCGTTCCCTTGCTTCCACTTAGAAGAGAGCCCAAGGGGCTGCTCCCAGCCAGCCAGATACTGCCAGAACACCTCGACAGCACAATGGGGAGAGTGTCTGTGTAGCTGTCCTTGCCACTCACTGTGCCATCAGCTTTTAAGAGCTACAAACAGGGAAGAGTATTTAGGAAAAGAAATAAAAAAAGAAATCCATCCAAAAATCCATCCCTTTGTCACTCTGAATCTGACCCCAAATTACGATTCGTGACCAAAAGTAATGAAAAGAGCTTGCCATGACTTGAACAATGATTTTTCCAAGCAGAGGCAGTGCTAAGCGGGGAACACGAGACTCCTGAGAAAGCAGGAGGAACACACTCCAAGCCTGAATGCTGCAGATGCAATTTATTGCATCATATAATCTGTTTCTGTGCTTCAAGTTTCAGCGAGACCAGGCGATACTAAGATAGCACAAGAAAGGCCATTTTTGCGAGATGTCCAATCCGGATTGGGAGAATCAGTCAGAGTAACAGGATCACCAGCAATTTTACTTACTTTTCTTTTCCATTGCTTTGCTAAACCCAATCTCCAAATAGAGCAACCAAGGAGCAAGTGTCAGCATATAGGTGCCGATCAGCAGCAGAGAGGAAAAACGTTAAGACAGAACAGCCGAAAGTTGTCAGTTGAAAACATTATTTTATAACAGAGAGCACTGAGAGCACTGGGGTTTTGTAAAACCTCCCATTGTATCGCACTAGTAAGTCAAGTGTCCACAGCCAGCTCTACAGCATCTATTACCAGGGTATTTATTTACAAAGGCAGCCACTGAGCCAAAGCCAAACAGAATGGAAGAAAGGCTGAAATATGGTTTTAAAGAAATACAGCTCCTTCAACTGTTTTTAATTTAAAATGCTAGGACTGGGATTGTTATTTTCTTCTGTGTTTCGCACCCCCCATTTCTTCTTGAAGGAATAAATTGTCCAAAGGCAAACAGGGAAAGGGGATTTTCCACTTAGGGGTCTCTGTCCCCATTTGTACTCACACACACAGACACACACACACTCGCTCACTCTCACACTCTTCTCTGGACTTCCCAGTTCAGCATCATCTTTTCATTACCACAGCGCTCTCCCACATCCCAGCATGGTGCTCCCCATGCCTGCCCCAGTACCTCCCTCCATCCCCCAGTGCAACGTGGCCAGCCCACGCAGGAGGCAGCAGCCACGTACGAGCGCAGCACAAGGCGGCAGGGGATGAGTTTGGTCCTGCCAGCCCAGCAGGGCCACGAGAAGACGCTGTAGACGACCTGGTTTCATCTGAGCAGACAGTTGCACCCATGCTGTACTATATGGCTTTGAAAAACAGCTATCACCTGTTCTTATACAACAGGAGGTGTGGGGGCATGGATTTATTGGATTTGACCCAAAATCCAGGCACACAAAGGCACCGAGTGCTCTGTTGTAGTTCAGGAGAAAGCACTGCGTCTCTGTCAGCCCATACCTGCTGAAAACCTGCTCCTCTCTCTCTCTTTGGAATGTTTTGCATCCCAACCAAGAGCACGTGGAAGGAAAGAGGCCTCAAGGCTTTGTCGGGGAGAAATACGTGGTCACAGTAATACACCTCTGCCTTCTCCAGCAACATGAGACGGCGCTGGAAACTGGGGGAGGACGGAGGAGAACAAGGCGAAAAGAAAAGGTGGTTTCAATTTTAAATGAAAGGAAAAACTTACATTAAATTATTGCTTTATTTCTGATTCTATGCAAGTCTCTGTCACAGTCCACCCTGCCCCCTGAGACACCACGTCTGCCCTCAAACAGCCCAGTAAGGAGGAGAAAGACCTGAAGGGATCCTGCCCAAAAAAGGAGCCTTCCCAAGCCTTGGATCTAAAGAGCAGTAAAAAAAAGTCCCCAGCCAAGGCAAGCCCTTCTGCCCCGCAGTGTCCAGTCCCGCCATCCATTCTCTGTAGAAG
>NW_010391594.1:5939-29548 GCF_000710305.1 Buceros rhinoceros silvestris | reverse complement strand
CAGCTCCAGCCCCAGTGTTTTGAGAGGTGTCCTCCCTCCAGACCATGCATGAACAAGGCATCGGGATGTGGAGCAGACCATAATGCAGAGGGCAACCAAGAGATGAGCACAGAGTCGGGGGAGAGGAATTGTGGCAAGATGAGAGGTACCCAGCTCTCCTTCACGTCTCCCCCCAGCCCCTGCCTCATCGGATACGGAGGTACGAGGGGATGGAGTAATTGAAAAGCAAGTAGTCCATTTTGTATAAATTAAAGAGTCTCCTTTGGTAGAAAGGGCTAATGTCCTGGAAGAACTGGGCCGTCATGTCGTCTGTTGTCCTGGTAGTCTTGGATGAAGATGGGAACTTGACGCTCATATCGGCCCCAACCAGCTGGAGGATGTAGTTGGCATCTTCAGCCAAGGTCTCATACTTGCCCACCACATCGTAGTGGACAATGCAGGGGTGGCAGAGGGAGTGCACCCGCTCCCAGTGCTCGTTGAAGGGCTCCTCCCGCTGTGTCCGAGGATCCAGCAGGTAATAGACAAACTCCGCGAAGCGCACGTCATCCCCACGCTCCAGGGCCTTGTCGCTGGGCTCCTGTCGGTGCCGCCGGATGATCTTGGTCCCGTAACGCTTGTGGAAGGCTGTGTTGTAGCTGCGGGTAAACTTGTTGCGGTACGCTGAGACCAGGCGCTCAAAGGGCTCCCGCACAAAGATGAACTTGAGGTAGCTGCGCAGGCGGTGGTTGATCTCAGGGACACTGTACTCAGAGAGAGTGCGCAGGTTGGATGAAACATGGGCTTCGTTGGCGGGGATTTCCAGTGGGTCCCGGTACTTGCCTTGCCCTGTCAGGACCATCATCACCCGCTTCCAGTTAGTGCAGGCCACTTTGGGCACATAGCAGTAGAGCAGCCCATGAGTGTCATCCACCACTAAGTGCCGCAAGTCATCTGGGCGCAGGAGACGCCGCTTGCGGGTGTAACGGTTGCAGACGTTACTCAACAGCTCCCGTCTCTGATGGTGAACCGCCTGCAGTGATGACTGCTCAAACTGCGGAGAGAAAAAAAACCAAAGAGATGGTCACCAGCTTGCTCAAGCTAATTGTGGTCTATGCAAAACACTTGGCCCACAACTGTCCCCATTCCCGGGTTTGGCAGTCACCCATGTGTGATTTTTGGGGACAGCACTGCCTTTGAACACAACTTGCTCTGGTGCATTTAATCCTTGGACCTGCTTGGGGCAAAAGAGAAAGCAAAATGTGATGAGGAGCTGGATAAGGGGACAAGTCAAAGGGGGTGAGGGAAGACCAGGCAGTGGAGAGAGGGTCACCAAAAGTACATGTGATGCAGCAGATAAAGCTCTCCCTTATACCAGCCCAGGGCTCACGCATGGCCCGGCCCTGCCGGGGACAACGTGCAGCCTTTTGCTGGCGCAGGGCCCTGTATACCTCCTGGCTGCAACGGGGCATCGCTGTGTTGCGCTGACGCCTACACCCGCGGGCTCACTGTGAATGCTGCAGCCAAGAGGCAGAAACGTGGCACACAAGTGTGGGCATGCACGGTGAAAACAGTGCAGGGAAAACAGCCAAGGAAAGGCAAGGGGAGATGGGTGGAGGAAAATGGCCTTTAATGCTGATGGTCAAACCGTGATGGTCAAACCGACAGGGAGCTGGAAGTGAGGTGGGGTGGCTGGAGAGGAGTGAGGTACTTCTGGAGGTGCTGGTGGGGCCCTTTCTGAGGGCTTTGGGTTTCTACTCCCGAGGGACATTTTCTGCACAGACCAGTCTGATGCCTCAGCTCTGGTCACCGTCTCTTTTGTCCACAGGGATGAAGAGTCCACATATGGACCTTTTTTTTTTTGCTTTATCCCTTTTTGACCCTTGCATCAAAGCCTGGCAGCCACTGCACTGGCTTCCCAGAAGCCCAGAGCCCCCTTGCCCATCCCAGTTGAACTCCCTGCTCCAGAGTTGGGGACGTAACCTTTCCTGTCATGGTTTCATCAGAAATCCCCAAATGTCATTACAGTATCTGGAGAAGGAAACCATTTCCAGCAACTCAGAAGGGGAAGGTCCCCTCCTCCTTCTGCTCCTCCCTCCCATTTTGCTCATGAGAGTTGGGAGGTTTCGTGTTCAACCCAGAAGTCATTGCTGGGAACCTCCAACAGCCTTGTCTGGGCCATGACCACTAACAGCTTCACTGCCCGTTTGCTAACCCGGGGCAGCTCTGAATCCACAGAGCTGTTGCTCTAATTCGGTGCAATGACCCCACGGCTTGCACTTTGCGGTTGTGAAGACAGTCCCACCAGCGTCACAGCAAATGTCTCTGCAGCTTGCAGAAATGCTGCAACCTCAAGATAAAGGGCAAGCACAGGCCACCTCCTTGATTCCTACCTCCCTGCTGCTGACAGCTGTTACTGGTTAGGCATGCCAAAGGACACCCTTAGACAAGCTTCAGGTGTACTAGAACCTGAGCGAGGCAGCGCTGTGGAGATGAGGCTTTGTAAAGCTCCTGACAGGAGCTGGGAGCCTGAGACAAACTGCCTGTGCCATGGATGATGCAGCAGACTTGTTACCTTCAGAGGAGGGCAAAAAGCTCCTCCTGCAAGGGAAGAACCATGTTCAGACCCTTTTGGATCTCATTTCCTCAAAAGAAATAACCTTGTCCAGGTCACCTTAGTGACCACTTTCTCCAGGAACCTGCATGGCCAGTAATCCGAGACAGGGGCAGGAGAAAGCATCCCATTCCTGTTCCTTCTAAGAGGGAGATAATAAGGCAAAATGCTCAGATGGAAGAAATGCAGGTCAACGGGCCCTTAACTGCCTCGAAAAGGTGTCTTTGACATATTGGCTACTTGGTTGTGGAGAAGATTCAGCACCCATGAAGGTGATAATCAAAGCTCATAGGCATTCTCATGGTACACCTCCTTGTGATACAGCCAAAATTTTAGTAAAAATTTCTTTTGTTCAGGGCCTCCCCAACACCTTTTCAAATTGGAAACCCTTTTTGCAAGTACTTAAAAATAAAAAGAGGCATTTTAATAATGTAAGGTTTTTATCAGGTGTTTTTCCCTGCTCTTACATAATTCAAAACCACTGGACCAGAGAGACAGACAGACACTGTCTGCAGGCATGGCAACAAATACATTGAATGCTTTTCAACAGCCACCTACTGGAATAAGTGCATGTCTTGCAGTTACTTCAGAGCAAAATCGCTCCCTTCATTTCCTCCCCTTTAAAAGCCAGAAAAATTAAGTATCACTTTTAAGGAAATAACACCAGGAGGGAATGTGGACATTCGAACAGCATTAGGATTTGCTGGCATCATGGCCAAGGAAGCCCACATTTGCCATTTTTCCCAGAGTACATGTGATTTGGTTGCTTATAGACAAAGAAGCATCAATCTAGACAGTAACACAAAGAGTCATGTATGGAAAGGAGATCTGGCTCCAGCTGCAGCGGGCACTGTCAACGGGCAGTGGGGAGATGGCTGGGACAGCAGCCAGCTGCAGCGACCATCAGTATTGCCCTCTGGTTCCTGGGAGCTGCAGAAGATGACTGCCCCACAGACATGGGGAGATGCAGGGCACATTTAGTGCCTGGGGCATGTGGCCATGGCTCAGCCTGCTGCACCAGTTAGAGAGTGGTTTCCTGCAGGACTTCCTGCAGGGGAGTTGTAGGTGAGGATCCCTCTGTAAAGACAAGTCTGGCTGCGTGGGGGGGAGACTGCCCGCTTGGGGCAGAAACCTGGTAGAACACACCTTTTGCAGCTTCAACCACAAACCTCCAAGCTCCAGCTCAGCTGCTAAGGGCAAGCAGGTCACCTTCCCTGATGCTGGGTCACCGATGCCGGGCTGCATGCACCAGGGGCTGGTAAAGGCAAGGGCTCCCTGCCTCAAGCAGTGACCATAGCTTGTCCTGCAGCAGACTTGCATGGGCAGGGACCCTCTAAGCCCGGAGAGGAGTGTTTCCCTGCCCAGATTGTGCCCGGCTGCCCCCTTCTCAGCAGGTGTAGCTGGCACAGCTCGGGGTGATGGAGAGGACTGAGATGTTCCAGGATTATAAACCCCTCATGCTTGGGTCCAGTTTTATATAAGTGTGTGCATATATAGATATATATAGAACACCCAGCATAGAAGCATCTATCAATTCTTAGCTCAGAAAGGGCAGCAATGATGTTCTTTCCTTGCTATGATGGCCCAGATGGCTTTGAAATCCTCAGACACGGGAATCTCCTGGGTTTGCTCAGCTGTGGCTCAGCCCACCAGTAATGAAACCATTTATCCAAGAACCAGCAAGGGCCATTGTTTCTTTATCAATTATTCCCCAAAGTGGTGTGGTCCTTTATTTTGGACAGAGGTTCAGGGGCAAGGACCTTGGGGGTGGCTGGAGACAGCACAGTGGCCCACACACCGGAGTGGACGAAGGGGTCAAGCCCCAGTGTCCCACCTCTTCTGCACACACACACCCCACACCCCGCCATGTCCCTCTCCCTGTGCCCTTACCTGGTCACTCTCGTAGAGGGCCTGGAGCGGGCTGCGACCGGCCTTCCCCTGCCAGGTGGATCGCATAACCCTGTCTTCTGCAGCTGGAAAAGGAGTGAGAAAAATCAGAGGGGCTTTAAGGGGCTGCTTCCCTTGCCCTCTCCGGAGATGCCCCAGCTGGGATGAAGCAATGTGTCCCAAGAAAAGACAAATCCCTTTGACTCTGGGAGAATATGCTCAAGCATCTGTCCCTCCCTCTTATTTTTTAACAAAACCTGCAGTTAGAGTTCTAAAGGTCCAGACCTAACCTTTAAACAAATAAAAGACCAGAAATAAAGATGTCTTTTTACAATTTCAACAGCAACTGGGAACAGTTTGTTCCATGTACATTTGGGAAATGCCACTGCATGCAGGCTGCATTGGTGAGGAAATGACCCAGGAGGTGACAGGACCCCAATCAGCATCGCTGTGGCCCCATGAGGGGTGAGATGGCATCTGCGCTTGGCAGAGGTAAGGGGCAGATTCAACACCAGCAGCTCTGTGCTGAGCCCCCCGGGCTGGCAGTTTGCATTTTCAGGCTCAGGGACACAGTCATTAACAGACAAACTTGTCAGACGCTTCAGATGCTTCGTCTAAGAAGTCATCTTAAGTTCTTATTTGCTTCCCTTCTAAACCAGCAATATCTCTGCCTTTGAAGCTGCAGACAGCCACCCAAGCAGTCCCTGCCTCTTCCCGGCCACGCAGATCAGCTGGGTTGATTTCAGAGGTCTGTCTGCAGCAGCACCAAACCTGAGGCTGCATCTGGCCAGCAGTGAATGTGATGCCGGACATCCAGTCAGTGACAGATGCTCATAAATAATGCAGGGTTGCAACCACCTTTCAGGCTATGAAGCATCCGCTTCAGCTGCCATCCCTCAGCCCCAGGGATCTGTTTCCAGCACAGCGTGAGCAGAACCACGTGGCTTGGATATCCCACACCTAATGCATGGAGTCAGCCACGACAGGGGCGCAGGCTCTTGTTTGCAGTAACCCCTCCAAGTAGCTGTCCCACCTCTCACCCACCCTCTGCTTCTTATATTTGGCCCTCTCCATTGGCAGAGGACGCCACGACAGTTTTCATATGAGAAGGTTTCTAACCATGAGGGTTGTGCAGCTCTGGAGTCGGCTTCCACAGAAGAAATCAGAGTGTGCATTTTGAAATGAAAGATGATGTTTTTTCTGAAGGGAATGACAGGACACATTGCTCAGGAGATCATGGCCTGGGAGGTTCTTCCAGTCATCCAAGTTCCTGCTCCTGCAGGGACCTTCTAAAGTCTCAAAGGGATGTATGTGGTAGAGGGACAAGCGTCTCTCGCAAACCATTTCTAGTTCCTAACGCAGAGGCTTTTTCCATGACAGTTTGGGGCTCTGAATCTTTCCCTTCACTGATCACCACCAAACAAACCCAAATTTGTTAAACAAGCCTCAGGCGGCACCTTCTTAACCAAAAATAACCAGAGGAAACAAATCCAAATCTCATCATCATTTTCATGTGCTTATGTTTTGCTTAAATAAAAACTGCTCCAAATCACAAAGTTACCAGGGTCTAAACTGAATATTATACATTCCTGGAGCTGTAATTAGAGGGAAATGACTGCCTGACCTCACAAGATTTCATCAGCACTGCATGTACACTTGCGCGTTCATGGGAAATGACACTTCCTGCAGCAATGGATTGACTGAGATGTGACTCAGCAAGAAGGTATGGTTTCTTCCTCAATCCCCTGTATCAGTTACCCCACAGGAGGGTGAAACGGCATCTCTGCTAACGAGAGATAAGGGAACGATCCACAGTACACAGCACTGGCCTGAGATGCTCATCCCAGAGGAGCCCCATCTCACATTTCCAGGCTCAACCCTCGACAAATGACAGGGAATGAGACTGACCTTGAAAACTCCACTCACTGCAGCTCCAATCTGCAAGCAGAGCGCATTAAACTCAAGTCCATTTCCTGGCTGGGGCTGATACACTCCTGTTCAATTTAAGAACGTGACCCTGCACCGCAGCAGACACTTGCCCTGTATTTACAATGTGGAGACATTTGTTTTTGAGATTTGATTCTGTGCATCACCCAGAACCTTTCTTATGAGGGACAGAGGCAAACCCAGGGGTGGTTCAGGCTGATCTGAAGCTTCTAGAAACGCATATTGCTTGTGCCGGCGCTGTGCAGGGGTGCGTGGAAATGCCATCCCAGGGAAATGTTGTGGTGCCCAGTGCAGGGTCAGGTCATGGCCTGAGAGGAGCAGGCTGGCTCTGCAGGAGGCTCTTTAGGGTGAACAAAAAGCAAATCTGCAGTACAGCAGGGAGCGAGCAGACATCAGGCAGGTCAGATCCATGCTCTGATGGATCTGGGCTGTGCCTTCTGGTGCTGCTGAGGCAGGGGAACAAGCCTGGCCAGGGACTGCTGCACCTTGCACGACTCTGGCCAACAGCCCCTGCAGAAAGGTTACAAAATGGATTTCCTCCAGTCTTTCCCCAGCACAAGATCTAGCACAGAAAAAGGCATCTTCGCTGAATAGCAGCAACCCCCCTGGGATCCTTGTCATGGCTATACAGGGTTCCAAAAAAAAAAAAAAAAAAGAAGAGAAAAAAAGAATGAAAAAAAGCTGCCAGGCTGCTCCCGTGCGGCTGAGCTGGCAGGGTAAGACACCAGTGCTCCACACTTGCTGCATCTTGACAGCTTTTGCTCTCCAAAGCGATGACACCATCTCTGCCTGGGGTGCTTGCCAAACCCTTCAAGCAAAGGTCTGGCCCAATGGCAGGTTTTTACAAGGCTCCAACTTCCTCCTCAGAAACGGTCTGCTCACACTACACGTGGCGTCCCAAGCAGAAAAGCAAACAGGCTCCTGGCTGGGCTGTGAGGATGACTTTTGAAGACAGTGTTAAACCCTGCAGCAGAGGGGGAGATGCAGCGGCTTCAACCACGTGCGGCTCAGCGGAGGGCAGCAGCAGAGCTGTGTGCGCCATGAGACAAAGGAGTCCATCCTCTGTGGGGCTGCATTCAGAGCAGCCACAAATGCCTGTGACCGGGAGTGTGCGCTCGGAGACAAGTTTGGGTCACCTGTGTCCAAAGCATCCCTAAACACCTGGGATCACCTGGCAGAGTAAGTTGGCTGTCACAGTGATAGGAGGGCCAGGAGGTGATTTCAGGAAGCCCAGACCCACCTAAGACCAGGCTTTGCCACCTAACAACAGCTCTACCACATCACCCCAAGCTGTGGCCACATACTGTTCCCCAACCCTCAGCCCCAGCACCTACAACATCTCTGCTATTGCACTCCTCTCCCAGTCCTCCCCAAACACCAGACCCTGGGTCCTCCTTGTGCAGCTCTACAAACACAGCTCAGCCCTAATTTGAGCACAAAACCCCTCTTCCCTGGCTCGTCCATTCCAACTACCTCATCAGGCAATCCCCGTGTGCTCCCATCCTGGGGCCTCTCCCCATCCTGTCCCCTAATTGCTGTGCTCATCCTGTACTTGCCTTCACCGCCTACACCAAGCAGGCGATGACCCACCTTAGAAAGGCTGAGCTCAAGGGGCGTCACAGCTGGCTGAACTGCACAGCTGGAGAGGAAACCAAACATGGAGGCAGAGTCAGAGAAAAGCTCAATTCTTGATCTATGCCTGTTTCTGCCATCAGGTCCGGGATACGGATCTGGACTGCGAGGAGCAGGGGGGAGGAAGGGGGCAGATGAGCAATGGCATTTACACATCCCTTTTCTTCCACTTGCTCATGGTGAGAGCAAGTCAATCATCCCACTCCCTGTACCATTAGCTTACCCATCCCTAGGATGCTCCTGGGACTCCAAGACACTTGGGAAGGCCAAGGAATTCTGAAATATATGACAGACTTGAGGAGGGAATATCATCAGAGAAAATGAATAGTTTGTGCTGCATTTTGGCACCATGGCCCTGAGCACAGCAGGATCTTTCATCATGGGGGAGCTGCCAAGATCTTTGCATCCTGGCTCTCCTCCTGACCTTATAGCTTCTTACTAAGGTTCCCAGATTCCACCACACGCAGTGGTAATCCATGGAAATTTAGCATCGCCACAATTGCATCCGAAAGCAGGGATGCCACTTAGCCAAGGTGTATCAAGTTTCTAAAGGGGAGAAAACGTCAACCCTTGGCAACCGCTGGACCACTGCTTGGATAACAAGTATCAAGACAGTTGTATATCCATGATCCAAATCCGAAATGTTTTTCACTGAGACGCGCAGGAGGAAATATTGCATTTGTGCTTTGCGTCTTCAAAGGATGAGGCAAGGGAACAGGAGTGATGCAGAGCAAGAGACTGAAAACCCATGCTAAGGCAGTAACGTTGGCCAGAAATCACTGAATGACATGAGCCTGAAAGGGAGCTCAGGCACATTTTGCAGTCTAGTCTCCTGTGCTATGAGCGCTTCCAGTCTTTCCTTCAGAGCTTAAAAAGGCAATGCGCTCCCTCCCTCTTTTCCCACTACAGCCCAGATTTTGGTGCTATCTCATCAAAACCGAAGCTATCCTCCTGCAGCGGTGTGACAGCAATACCGCAGCAGGGTCTAGGGTTTCAAAGGCTCGCCAGCTCCCTTTGGAAAAGGGAACAGATTTTAAAGCTGTGAATATTCAGATGTGCTAGCTGATTGAGAAGGCAGCCAGACATGTGTGAGGTGAGGGAAAGACTGGATCATGCCCATTCCAGACTTCTGG
Organism: Buceros rhinoceros silvestris; assembly: GCF_000710305.1. Lineage (NCBI taxonomy): Eukaryota > Metazoa > Chordata > Aves > Bucerotiformes > Bucerotidae > Buceros > Buceros rhinoceros. The sequence continues at coordinate 20,359 of NW_010391594.1, read as the reverse complement.
AAGCACCAGTGAAAGAATTTGCTGTTTTGGCTGCAGAGACTCTTAATTACGGAGGGAAGTTCTCTGCAACACAACAGCAAATCCAGTGCTTGAATTGAAGAGTTTGGCTAGGAGACAGGATTCAGGCAGCAACAAGCCTGCTAGGCTGACATCAGCATAATAACCAAGGCTTTAGAAAACAGTCTGAAGGAAAGAAAACAATTAAAAGAAGTGGGTGCAACTGGGTGAGGGAATAAAATCAACAGGGCATTTACTCAGCGCAGCTTACAGCCATGCAACCTCCCCTGTGAACAAAATAAGCCATTTCTGTAGACCAAGCATATGAAGTAGATCTTCACCCAGATATATGCAGCACATGAGACATGACATAGGACAGGAAATAAGCACTTCAGTTGAGAAGATGAAGTTTAAAAGGTGAACTGTACAGGACACAAGCAACTGGAAAGCAGGAGGTGTTTCAATGGAAAGAGGGTGGATGTCTAGTAAAATATCTCCAAGATAGGCTTTGGGATCAATACTTCAGGAAAGAGTTCATATAAAGATAGAAAGATATGGATGATGGACGAAGCACTGAGAAAGGCTGCCATGGCAGGGAGAGACTGAAACCCCAAAGAGGGAAACTAAAACCTTGTCCTCGATCAGGGGTGTGGAAATTCAACAGAATTTAATTTTTCAATGTTGGAACTCAGCAGCTTCTGCTACTTTGCTGCTAGAAGTGGCAGGAGGTCCCAGGTGCATTAGTTCTGTGCTATCAGCTGCCAGTGCAACAGTCATAAAAAAGAGGTAAATGAAGTGCTGAAACGTATCAGGTAAGGTATTTGCCAAAGCAGGAAAAAAAGCATGAATGCTATTACCCATAGCATTGGTGACCCTCACCTGCAGCACTGACACCTCTGCTCTCCTGGGACCAAGGCAAATTCAGAGCTGCTGAGAAGGGCTGTGAGGCAACCAGGTGATCCCAGGACTTGCTGCCCCATGGGAAGTTGCAAGGGCTGGATGTGTCCATGAGCTGAGGCAGGATGTGACTGTCCTCTGGGAACGGGCCAGCAGAGAGGGACAGGAGGTGTTTCACATGCAGAACATCTTCAGGCCCACTTGCTCAGGTGCCAGATAGGAAGAGGTCTGGAAACCCCAGATTGGTGGGAGTGTGACTCAGACGCAGCATTAGGAAGCCTGACTCCTTTTGGGGTGGAGGATGGAGTTTTCAGGCATTTTCCAGGCTGGACACTGGGGCCATGAGGAGGCAAAAGCTCCACTTGTGGTCTCCACTATGAAAGCCTGGAGAGAGTTAAAACCTGGAGACGCAGTGGTCTCTAGCCAAGGGAAGTGAAGAGACAGCACGCATGCTTGCACGTAGCTATGCAGCCCAGAGGCCTCACCAAGCTAATCCTGACCCCACGACTGTCTCCCCACTGCTGTCTCACAGCCCAGCTCTGCTTCCTGTTGTGTCTGCACAAAATCTAAAAAAAGAGAAAAAATAATTGTGGTGCCCAGCCACCCGAAATGATCAGTCTGGCTGTTAATTACAGCCTGTGACTGCCAGCGGGTGAGTGCGATAGGTGCTGGTTTGTACTGCGGGAAGACTCAGCTCTCAGGGCAGCCCCTCTTGGAAGGGGATGCTCTCTCTCAGACCAAAATAAAGCTCAGAACTTGGGGGAGGTGGGGTGTGAATCTATTTGTGAAGGATTTGTGATGGAATCATATTTGTGATGGATTCTGGATCTAGGCAGAGGAAAAGGGGTTGGTGATACGAACCGACTGCCTGGCACACATGGCATGTGTGCAGCTGAACTGTGTTCATAGAAGAAAGAAGAGTTTACAGTGGGAAAAAAAAAAAGAAAAAAACAAGACTACCCCTTTTTATCACAAGAGGCAACACCACCTGGAGCTCTGTATAGTGCACAGGAATCCCCACTTGCTTTAAGCCAGTAACTGGAATAGTCAGAAATCAGGACCTGAATCTCTTTGAGGACACAGCAATGAGCTTCTCCAGACCGCTCTCTGGCACCTGTCATGGGTGATGAGTGAGCGCTTTGGTCACAGCAGTGAGGGCTCACTTGTCCCTGACTGCAGGAATGGCGCCCTGCTTCATGAAGACAGGCTCCTTGCTATTAAAATAACTGCTCCCGAGAGACACGGAAAAGGATCCTGCCATCTGATTCAAGAGAGTATATTGAGACTGCATTATTCAAAGCCAAATCCTAGCTGCAGCCGCTGACTGCTGAATCTGTCCAATCTTCGATTTTAACATCCAAGAGAAAAATAAAAGACGGAGAAAAAGAAAATAGAGCTTGACAGCAGCAGTGATAGATCCAGACAATTCCTGCAGTCTAAACTCACTCCTCCCTTCCAGTTTGACAGTGAAGCCCGAGACACACAGCCTGGTTGGCAGCTGGACACTTCGACTGCAGGGCACAGAGGCCAAGAAATCACATGTGGAAGCAGCAGTCGAGCCCCTGGGCAGTGGCCAGTGGTCCACATGAAGAGCAGCCCTGCTTGGAAGGATCAGAGCTATTGGGCTGAACAGTGCTGCTCTCAAGGAGGCAGTTTAAGTCTAAGAAACTCTGGTTTTTTGCTTGGGCTTGTACTGGTGGAAAATACGTTTGGTTCATTTCCACCTAAGCAAAAGAGCTCGTTGTTGTGGGTGGTTTTTTTTTTTTAAAGACAGATACTTTTCAGAACAAGGGTAATGTGGGAACTCCACCACCAAAATCCCACAGCAAATTCCAGACCCCCTGACTTAATGTTGCTGAAGGTAGTGACCTCTCTTTGATGGGGAAGTTGATCAAATAAACAACCATCTGCTTTCTTGCATGCGGCATTCATCTGTTGAAGAGCGTGGCGATTCTGGTGTTCACACACCTTCAGAGCTAAGGGAGCACCTCTGGGAATTAAAACCAAAACCCATTCCTATTTTTATTCTTACTGGAAGGTTTTCATTTGGGAACACAAATTTTTGGCTTCAGGAAAGTGGCTGCGACTGCTGATTTTTACTGCATTCAAAAAGCCAGTAGAGCCCCAGCCACTGCCCTTCTGGGCAGGCAGGGCGTCGGCAAGAGAACCAGGGTATTCATGAGGCTTTTCAAACTTGCCTGGCAGCCTCTGGATTCTGCTGAGGACCTGCAGGAGCCACGAGGGCTGGAAGGATTTGAAAGGAGCTCTCTGAGGTAGCAGACCAAGTTTTTTCCTACATCTCCAGAGCTGAGGTTTGTCTTCCAGAGAGCTGATGGGTATCTCTGCACTTCATTTCCACTCTGGCAACAGGAGACTGTGCCCTTTGCGCAGGCTCAGAGGTAGCAGGCACCATCCATGCCCCATTCTGGTAGGTACGCCTGGCAGAATGGGACTAAACATTTTAGAGAGACAGAGCATTTCAAGGTGAACATGAATATGCAGACAGGCAGAAGCAATGGCTAAAAGTAACCAGCCCTATGGAGAACAACCAGAGGAGATGTTTCCTTACCTTTTCCCCAGGCCTCTGCCATGCACAGCAGTGCTCCCCAAGCAGCTGCATTACAGAGAAGGGGAGAGCTCAGATACCAACCTGCGATAGAGCCCACCTTGCAGAGCTTCCATGTGGCAGCTAACAGATCCCTGCAGTACGAACGCTGTATTTGACCTCTTTTGCTCATCCTGGGGCTGTGCCAGTGAGTGGCAAGCAGGAGGAATGATGGAGGGGAGTTGGCATCAACTCGTAAAACTCTCTAATATTTACAGTACAAACACACATCTCTTGTTCCAGACCAACATCCTCCATAGCTCAGGAAATGCCCCTGTGGCCCTTCCCATCTTTGCTTCTCTTTGCGTGGTGTTTTTTCCCCCCAGTTACAGCTTGTTCAGCCTGTTCTGCCTCATGCCAATGTCCTCTTGCAGAAGCTCCAAGCATACTCAGGTGATCATTCGTTCCCATCAGCAGGTGAGCAGTGAGTGACCCTCCTGTGCAGGAGGTTAGGTGGACACGGGCAACATATTGCCACCTCCACAGCCCCACACAGCGTGGTTACAGGTAGACCTGCCGTCATCCACCTCTGGTATCTTCCCTGCTGATGAACACGATGGCAATATATAACCCAGGCTACCCCTGACAGCCTGGCCTCTACTCTGCTGGCCAAGCCTCAGTAAAGGCTGCCTGGCTCTGCATTTCTCTCTGCTGAGGAAGAGGCGGCACAGAGCCTGTGGAGACGTCTGTCTCAGCTCACTCATTAGGGAAAGGGAATAATCCTCTGTTCTCCATCAGACCTTACCCTGCCAGCTCCTCTTCCACTGCCTGCAGCATAGTGACAACCTAAGGCATCCTGGGGTGCAGAAGGACCTTCCCCGCACTTGCTCCAGAGCATTTTCAGGAATTATAGCAGAGCCAAGGGGGAGGATGCTGCTGAGCCAACCAGCTAGGGATGGCTGAAAGAACTGCACAGGGTGCCCGTGTGTCTGCACCAGGACCCAACTAATGTCCCTATCCTGTACACCTCTCCCTGGAGGGACAGGCAATAGGAGCATTAGGAACAGAACCTCCAAGGGAAGCCCAAGGTCTGTAGCGGATTGTAATCCTGCAAGAGTCCTGGAGCAAGTCCTTCCCAGATAACCCAGCCAGGCCGATATAACATTACCAGAAGGGCAGGATTAGAGTCACTGTTGTGATCCTGCTTTCTTGCAGGTCAGCAGGCAGGCATATCCCTGTTCCCTGCAAAACCACCACATGACTTAATGGCATCACTCCATGTCACCAGCTGAGCCACAACCCTCAGGCACTGGCATGGAACCTGGAAGCTCAGCTGTCTCTCTGAAACCCCTGGGTAAGTGTCTTCTCTCACAGCACTCCATCCTAACTCTCAGGCTCAGAAATTGCCTCGTGGTAGCGTGGGTTTTGTGCCATACAACTCTAAGCACAGCCACCACCTGGATGCTGTCAGCCCGGTTACCCCCCACAGCAAAGCCACCTCTGCAGTCAGGCACCATCTCTTACAAGGAGCATTGCAGCAGCTTGGCAGCTGTCACTGGTGTCACATTCCCCCTGGAGCACAGACAGCCAAAGTATGTTTGTCCTTGCAGGGATGGGCAGAAAAACACACGCATGAGTCTGAAGCTCATCTGCTTGTCCATCAGAGATCTTAAAGAGGGCTATTTAACTTCTCTTACTGTGAAAAGACTGCAGCTGTGAGTTTGTATAAGGCACTTCCCCAGGCACCACATGACCAGCGGGCTGGAAAAGCATGTAGCTGTTCACTTTGGGGCTGAGCAACAGGCCACTGGAAGTTTTGACTCAAACCCCCTTGGTTTAGAGGTCCTGATGAATCAGCCAAGCACAGGATTGTGCCCTGAGACACCCCAGTACTGACTGCTCCCCATGGGAAGAGAAGCTGTAAAAACGCCTCAGCCTGCGGTTCATGTGGTCCTGACTTAGCGCTGTTCAATTCAGCAGAAATTAAACCAACTGAGTGACGTGAACTTGGCTGGATCGGACAGAACCAAGTCCCAGCAGCACGGGATGCTTGAAAGCTTAGCTCAGGCTTTTTCCCCACTGCTGCACATTTTCTACCATCCCCCTTGCCCTTTTGAAACAGCCAAACCAAATAATCAACCCCCCTGCCTCTCCTCCCCTCCCAGCACTTAGAAACTGCAGAAGGCTAAACCGAAATGCATTGTGAGGAGGTTACCCACAAAGCTAAGGGAAAAACCACAAATAAAAGCAGCTTGGAGGCAAACCTGAGCAGGACAAGACAGGACGTGCACACGAGGAGATCTACACAGAGAATAACCCAACCGGCACAACGAGCTGCAGCAGCAAAAGATGTATATTCTTTCCCATCAGCTCGGAAAGACGAACCGGCATGTACTTACATATGGGAGAAGGTGGTTTTGCAGCACCACGGTCACCTAGAAGTGATATTTTAGCCGCCAAGATAAAGTACCACTTCAGGGCAAGATGAGGGAGGGGTGCAGAAGAGGGATAAAGGCTGCACAATGGTCCACCCTCTTTCTTTCCTCCAGTACCTGGCTAAAACATGTCCCATTCCTGTGGAGCCGATGGAGGGGTCCCACCAGGCCCAATTACACAGAATTTCCTCTCCTGGAAACTTCTCCCTTTTCTTCAAAGGACTCTTCGCTTTCGGGGAAGCTACTTAAGGCAAACTCCAAGCAGCCACTGATGGCTCTTGAAGAGTAATGGGGTACCCCATCCCTAGCACCCATCTTCAGCCCGCATCTCTGCTGATGAAGCATTACTCCCAGTACCTCCTTCCCACCTGTGTTCCTCAGAAGAGGTACCACAGGCAATGACCTGAGGTGACACTTCCCACCTCTGAAGAGGCCCAGCTGTACAAACCTCCTAGATAGGAGGGAGAAGAGTGTTTTTCAACCTCCTTTCATCAAATGCAGATGCTCCATGGCTACCAGCCCCTGGGACAAACCCTTCTGCACCATTTCCGTCCTGACACCACACAGTTCCTGCACACACGGGGATCTGAAGGTACTGGGGATCCCCAACCATACTGTTACAAAGTGTATGTGGGCTCTCCCCAATGCCCAAGAATACTTCCTCTGGGAGGAGATGAAAGGAGGTGTCATCTCCTAAAAATAACACCCTTGTTTGCAGCAACCACCACCTTGCAGCTTCTCCAGAGTCCCAGGACCGTGTGGCACAACTAGACAGTAATGGCAGTCAGGCTCCCTGGCACTAACGACAGTCTCCCTCTAGCCAAAAAACACACTCTAAAGAGGGGACAATGAGTCACTGTTTTACATGGGATAATGCGATGGAGCACACCGCCTTTTAACAGGAAAAATCATTCACTCCTCTGGGGATGTGCCTTGCTGGCTGGAAGGCAGCAGTCCACGGGCAAGAGAGGAACAAGGGGGTGCGATGCCTCCAGGAAATGTTAATACAGGGTGTGGACGAAGGTCCTAAGCTATTCTCTATGGAAAGCGATGGACGGGAAGAGCGACGCAGAGGGCTGAGTACACATCACATCCTGCTCTTGTTCCAGCCAGACAGGGAATGGCTGAGCCTGCCAGAAGCAGCAGTGGTTGTGCTGAATGTCAGGAGGTGGAAACACACGGCCTCAGGGACCTGAAGCGGGACCAATAATCCAAGCTCACCTGCCTCCACCTGTGCGTGAGATCCCTGAGGTCTGTACGCAGTTGTCTGCTGTCTGGGCCCCCGTCACGGGGCTCACGGCAGTGTCTCTGGCAGGCTGCATGGGGGGACAGAGCAGCAGCAGAGCGGCATCCCCTCTCTGCCTGGTACTGGGGCACTTACACCACATGCACAGTGCAAATTATGGCACAGGGCCCTCACGCACAGGAATCTGAGGGCAGACAGGAGTGTGGACAGCCCAGGAGCCCTGGGCATATTAGGTGCACTCACATAGTTCCCAGCCTGCTGATGAAAGGCCAGATGCCCCTGCTTCCTCGGTGCAGGGTTGCAATGCCCCTTGCTCATGACTGCCCCTACCCTTAAGCATTTCCACGCTCAACAGCTCACACCAGATGCAACAGAACTGCAGATGGCAGAAACGGAGCGCTGGCCTTCAGCACAAAGTGCCATTGGCTCTAAGTGCCACCAGACTTCAGGTTTCACCACCTGGATCCAGCTCAACACAGACACGTTGACTTTCATAGGAAAATGCCTCAGCCCAGCCTCTCAAATGCTGTGGCAACCTTTGTAAAGGAGGCAATGCCACGGTGCCAAGGACCGATAGCAGATGCCTCCTGAATGGCCGGCGAGACAGAGGCAGCAGCCTCGCAGCTGACCTGACCCCCATCCCAACCGCCATCTCCTGCCGATCATCCCCCTCATCACCGACTTTTCAGTATCTTCTTTTCTAACTCAAACATGTCCCAACTAAGAGCCTCACCAAGAATCACACCTGAAGATGGTCTTCTGACAGGTCACACACTGCCATTACTAAAGAAATGTGACAATAAAACATATTTCACATCACTGCCCCCTCCTCCACCGAAAGGATCCAGAAAATACCTCTCCAACAGGCAGCTGCTTCTTTCTCACTGCTCAGGGTTTGCTGCGTTTTCAGCACAGACTGTGGCTGGGAACAGGACACTGGGTGGATCAGTCACTGCCACACCACAGCCTGCGTGCCCCATTCAACATCACATGGGACGAGGGCAGCAGTCCAATATTCAGAGCTATTTGGACTTTTCTCCAAATCACTAAAAAAGGGGTTTCTGCTGAAAGCGCTCCAAAGAAACATAGCAAGCACTGCTGACAATGTAATCTCCACTGTCCTTCTCTATTAATCCTCTTACAGATTTAGCAGGAACTGGAAGGCATGGCGCTGGCTTTTCACCAGCCGAGGAGTGCAAGCACTCCCAGGCGCTGCAAAGCCAGCATGACCCTGCATGCAGCCCTCGCCAGTGCCCTTCAGAGGGGCACTTCCCAGCAGGCTGCCAGTGCACTTGTGTGTCAAAAGAGACAATGGACTCGTGTATACATTTTGCCTCTCGTGCCTGGATGACAAACCCAGCCCACGGAGTTTTTGTATTTGCAGTGCAAACTCAGCACTTTGCAGTTAACGCTGGAGCTGAGAGATGATTTTGCATTATTGGGTTTGCAGCCAACTCTGTCCTCCATATGCTGTACATGACTGCTCAGACAGCAGCCACAAAAGCAGCATGGAGGTTTGAGGTGGGTGTCATCAAATATACATTTTTTTTTAAGCTGGTACAAGAAGAACATTAAACTGATGTGAGACAGGGTCTGAACTTCCTGCCTTAGTTTAGATTTCTACTGCATGTCACACACTGGACAGCAGAATAATTATCTTTCTAACTTTGTTTTTTGCCTTTTTCCCCCCCTGCTAACAGGAGACTGATCAGCCATTAAAAACTGCCTGGAAGACACTCCTGAAACCTGAAATCCCTGGTCTGTCCAGGCTTCAGCTAGATGACTTCTGTTTAGAGAGTGATGGCCCTACCCAAGCCAGCACAGGGACTGGCAGTTGCTGGTTCCAGAAGCGACTGTTATTCCGAGATCTGGCTTCTGAACATGCTTTAAAACCACTTGAGCCCTTACTACTGATGCACAAGATCCTGGGAGGTTTAGGAAGAAGTTATTGCCACTGCCATTAGGAAGATATTAAAATGACATATGGAAGCTCCTTGTTTTCTGTAAAGACTCATGAAAGCTCTTTCCTCTCTTACACCCTGCTTTCTCGCACAGCTCACTTTGCCTTTATCTTTCTGAAGGTAATGTTTCTTCATTTCTTGCCAATGCACCTCTTGGACCATCACAGTGTCATACCCAGGCACAGGGGCTAGCACAGCTGGACCTTGACTGTGTGACTCCATCCTCTCCAGAGACGGGCATAGCTCGGTCTCTTTTTCAAGGAAGCCTTTCTTATTCCAATTTAGTCAACAATCAGCCAGGGAAACTTCAATCAAGTGATGGAAAAGGGTGACAGGTATAGGATTAGCTCACAACAGATCATGAAGAGAGGGAAAGAAAGAATCCAGCTGCTTTAAGCAACCTGCCAAATGCCACAGCATCATCTGTGGGGATCAGAGCAGGAACAGAGCCAACAGCAACTGGTCTGGACACTGCCTCATTCAGTGGTTCTTCCTAAACCCTCCTGTCCCCGCTGCTGCAGGAGGCTCCGGTCACCTGGTACCAGCCTGAGGCAGAAGGCAGGAAGGTTTAACGGATCACAGGTATTTGAGGTGGGGGGATGTATTTCACTGAGGCAATGGGCCCAGCCCTCTGCTGTCTCAAAGATTGCAATTAAGATCTTTATGGGAAACAGAAAATTAACAGTATCCAGCAGAAATATGGCCTCTGTGAGCAAATAGAATATCTCTGCATAAGTACCATGCAACCTTCTGTTTTCAAACGGTTAATTCCTCCTAAAAGCCAAGCTAGAAGCTTTCCAAGAGCAATTTCTCTTCCCCATCATGCCTGCCATTCTCCTGGCTGCAGCTGGCTGCTTGAATGTATAATGCAAGCCTGAACTACCAGCATTTCCATTCTCTGTCAATAAACTGCTCCTTTCCAGTCTGCTGCTCGACAGGAATGGCAGCAGAAGGGCTTGCGCTGGCAATGCCAAGGTAGAGATCCCTGCCGGGATGCATGGGGACTGATTTTCAACTGGCAAGGCTACACCAGAGACCCACCTCTGCCCTGCACACCCGCACCCTGCGATGTGTCCGTGCCCCTGCAGGCTCCCATCGCTGGGGCAGGCTCAGGCAAGCCACAGCTGCAGAAAGCCCCTGGGCTCAGACAGCAGCATGGATATACAAGCCAAGACCCCATCTGTACCAACCTGCTGCCTTCTGCTCTGCTGCTGAGGCCACGGCAGGGTGCCGGGGGACCAGGCTGGACTTGCTCAAAACCTGCCCACAGACAGGTCTGGTTCAGGCTGATGCTTTTGGTGCCCTCTGCACAAAGGCTACCTGCACACATGCACAAAAGTCTCTCTAATGTTGTATGGCTCAATGACTTGCCTGCTGAATACATTCTGAGCCATCTTGTCAGCTCTATGCATCTGGAATTGATGAAAGACTCATCAAGGAGATCTTGGAAAAAATGCACACTCAGCAAACCTTTCCCAACACAGCCACTGCCTCCCCAGCTTTGCTTCACAGCTCTCACCCCTCTGCTGTCAGCGGAGACAGCTGAGGGTCTGCGTCCTGCCTTTCTAAATGACGGCATATCGTCAGCCTGTGAGACTCACTGCCACAAGATACAGAGCAAGAGGTTTACAACATGTCAAACAGAGGCATGAGCTTGCAGAGGGGGACAGAAGCTAATTACAGCCTGCTGGAGATGGGAGAACCATCTCCAGCACACAACTTCTCATCACATAGCTCTGCTGCATTTAGTCGTGGGCACTGCCTGAGGCCACGGAGGAGCCCTGTCTCTCTCCCCAGCCAGCATGTATGACAGAGGATACATAACATCTCCAGAGTCTCTGCTGCACTGAGACTCAATAGATCCAACATCACTGGTAGCAGCTTGTCTTGAGTGGTCATTGGACTTATCTCCTTGTTGCTAGTCAAGCCCTGAGAATGGCTGTTGGCAGAAGGTGCTCTGAAGACATCTCTTTCCTTTTGTTTTCAGGGAATGAGCAAGGTCTAATGGAGACCTCCGGAAGAAGGGAACTGGGAGTCTTGCACCCACCCAGCAGTGGCTGTTCATGGGCAGTTGAAGCAAAGCTCCACCAGTGTCAAGCCAGCCTTGTTCAAGCCGGACAGTGCCTGTGTCTGCTGATGTTATTAACCTAACAGGAAATCAATCTCTCCGATACTGCCGGGACTAAACTTGGAAAAGGTCCAGCTGTGAATATGGCACCCCTGCACCCTTGCCAAAAGGAACAGTCTGGCTCTGCAGATGGGTCCAGGACTGAAATCGCTGCCTTCCAGTGCCATGGAGAAACACGACCATGCAGAGGCTCTCCTGTGGCCAGGGGAGGGGAGCAGCGCCATGTGCTTGCAGGGCATCCCGGTAAAAAGAGGGATGGGGAATTGCTAAGGAGCTTCTGACCTCCAATTTGTTTGTGCTAATTTCCCAGGTCCCTGCCTTGAAGGAAGCTCTCTGGAACAGGGAATCCAGCCCCAGAGACACACACACCCGGCGGCTCCAAACAAACATCACCTTTGAACCTCGTGTCAACATTACCTGTCTTCCTGCAAGGTCAGTAATTCACGGCACAGAGCAGTGAAGCAACATCTGGCCAGAGAGCAGGCTTGGATCAGGTTTCTCCATAGCGGTGAAGCTGCAAGTACACGGGGAGAGCAGCACTACCGGAGAGAACATTCTGAGGGACGGCCCAAACCGCTGCTGCTCCCTCCCTGGAAGGGCTGGGAATGTAGCCAGGAGATGGAGGTTATAAATCAAGTGGCATTTACTAAGAGAAGAGTAAGCTGTGAGCAGTGCTGTGACAAGTGGCCAGGACTCATGGCCCCAGTGTCTGTCCATACCGCAAAGCTGACGAAGGAAGGGAAGAGACCCACAGGTCATGACATGCCCTCTGCACTGCTGTGCAGGTCCAAAATGTTCAACAGCACATCTCCACGCGCACACACCACAGCCGGAGTTGCACCATCTACCCATCTGCTGTGCTCAGGCTAGGGGCTTGCTGATCTGCCACTTGAGCCACTACGGGGACAGTGCCACCTTCAGAAGAGACTTTTGGGGGAGAAAGCAACTTCAGGTCCAGTTGGATAATGCTCTGAGAGAGTCTATGAGAATTATGACCCATTATGAACAAGCAGGGTCTCACCAGCATCAGGTGCTTCTTCAGCACAGCAGGTCTCAGCACCTCTGCTCAGCCATGGTTTGTTTACACGACCACGTAACAGACTCATCTGAGCACAACGCCAGACTTGGATCCGGAGCAGTGTGGTTTGCAGCATCTCCCAGCTGCAGAAACAGCTTCACACTGTGCCACACCACCACGAGGGTTTGGTGACGGTGATCGCGCAGAGCAGCACTGCTCGGAACACTGAATGCATTTATCTTTCATGCTCCAGTGGATCAGGGAGGGTCATTGATAAGGAGGAGGGAGAGCAGAGCACGCTAATGGAGAGGGAAACAAACAGGGCTTGAGGGAGCCAGACTGGGCTGTCCACGGGGCTGGGAACAGCTGGTGCTTGGAGAGCCCAGCTATAGGTCAGGAAACTCCTGCTGCGGTACAGGGAAGGACCAGAGCCTGCACAGGGCAGCATATGCAACTGGGACAGCAAATGCAGGCAGACTCTGAACGCACATGCACTTGTACCCTCAAAAGCAGGCCCTTCATCATTTTTAATATCAAATGGTGGTATTCATCTGAGCACAGAGCTGACAAAGGATGAGTTTTGCAGACAGGCTTTCCTGCATGGGTAGACGGTGATGAGCTACCTCGGCTGTGGCTGAACACAAGGGTGTCAGAGCTGCTGCAGTACTAACCAGACGGGCGAAAAACTGCTCTATTCTCCCAGGGAAGACCAACTCCCAGCTCTTCCCAGCCAAATTCCTATCAGTCTACCTGCCCATAAATTTACAACTGTTTTACCTAATCAAAGCTCATCCAAATTTTAAGAGCTCAGGGGCACAATGGGGAAAACAGGAGCAGCCAGGCCAGCCAGCCTGTTCCTCTGCCAGGCTGCAGGAATTCTCCACTGTCTGGCTGAAAGCTGGACACCTCTGTGCCTTAAAGCTAAACCTGCTCAGTGCTGTCCCAGCAAGCTAAAGGGAGCAGATTTGTGCAAGTTTAACAGATACGGAATTCCCTCTCTGAAGCAAGGAAGATCTGGTCTATCTAGAAACAAAATTCAGGCTTTTGCAGATCTTTGCTTTTGAGCCTTCAAAAGGTGGGAGCTGAAAAGGGTTATGAGGCAGGGATCTTCACCCCACCCACCCCTGTAAGGGCTACTGCAAAGGATGAGGGAGAAACAAAACCTGTTCAATAGTGTTCAAAAGGAATGTTGGGGGAGAGCTTAGCTTCCCTCACACTAACCTCTCCAGCAGCAAGCCAGCATTAAGACGTCCCCACACGCACAGGTGCTGCTGGGATGGGTGGGTCAGCAGGACAGCACCAGGTTTGAGATGGATCTCTGACAGCGTGGCTCGGGTCCAGATCCCCCAGGCAGTGCTCTCACACTTTTCACATTGAAATGCCAATTTTTAGGCAGCTGCCCAGGGCAAGTCACAGCGTTGCCCAGGGCTGATGCTGCAATGTATCCTCCCACTGCAGGGAGCGTGTGAGCACGGGGCAGTGTGTTTGCTTTTTGCAATCACTGTCCTGTCTGCGGGGCTCAGACTGAAAGCACACTTCAGGGCACTACTGTACTCTGCCAGATTCAGCCCAGCGAGAGCATATCAGCATCAGCACAAGCTGTGCAGCAAAGGCAGGACCTAGGCATCGCAACATGCATCCCAGAGCTGCTCAGTGAGATGCTCCCTTCTCCTCAGACTGCTAACAGTCTTTAACTGCTTGTTAACAAGGAAAGTTTCACGCATTTGCTCAGCTGGCCTCAAAGCCTCAATGTGATTCATTCCCCCCTTGGCCCCACAGTGGTATTTGGGGAGTTAAACTCTTCATTTAATACTCGGCTCCAAGAGGGAGCAACGGGAGTTAAGCACCTAAAACCTTTGTAGTCTCTGGGCTTCTGATAGCGAGTCCTGGGGCAGACAGCGTGTTTGCCCTGCAATTGAGATGGAAGCTTTGTCATACTCTCCATTCAGATGCTTGCTGGAAGCAAGGACCATGAAAGAAAATCCAGCGGGAGTTAAACTCTTCATTTAATACTCGGCTCCAAGAGGGAGCAACGGGAGTTAAGCACCTAAAACCTTTGTAGTCTCTGGGCTTCTGATAGCGAGTCCTGGGGCAGACAGCGTGTTTGCCCTGCAATTGAGATGGAAGCTTTGTCATACTCTCCATTCAGATGCTTGCTGGAAGCAAGGACCATGAAAGAAAATCCAGCGCATT